>NC_059302.1:350924-393424 GCF_017591435.1 Portunus trituberculatus
CATTCTACTGCATTTCCTTCCACTTCATTGTCTTATATGCTCGGCTAAGTGTGTGCCTTGCTACATGCAGATTATAACCCACCTCACAATTAACTGTAACCTGCTCTTGCCCGCCTCCTCACTTCCCGTCGATCAGAAACGAGCCACAAAGCTGTATAATTACTTTCCCTCATTCCTCATTTCCTCCTATTGCTACTACCACTCTCCCACACCCTCCTGCCTTCTATTCCTCCTTCCTTCATCCTTTTCCTCCTCAATTCCTCATCTTCTTCCTACTACTACTACAATAACAACAATCCACTCCTTCCCCTTCGATGCTAATTTCTTTTTCCTCCTCCTCCATTCCTCACTTCCTCCTCCTATTACTACAATCTAGGCTTCTAAGTCTGTGAAATACCTAGAAATTGGCGGGACACTCTGTAAATTGACGAAAATGTTGACGAAGGGACGCTGGGAGGCGGGAGAGAAGGTATCGTCTGCCCTGGTGGCGATGGTGGTGGCGGGCACTCTCAACGGGTCTGCACCTTATTTACTTAAGCACTATTTGAGGCATGCTGGGGGTTGTTTACCTATTCAATTGGCTAATTCAGGTTTTATTTTACGTTTGAGACTGGAAACAGCCACAAGTTTCGCTGCATATTGCTGTACAGGCAGGCACGGAGGGAGGGAGGGGAGTCCACCTCGGCCCGTATATTTACGTAACTTAACTTCATTTTGAAAATCACGAGAAGAAAGAAGACGCCCACAATAAAATGCACTACATTTTTTGACTCACCATATTTTTTAACTAGTGCACAAAATATAAAAAGTAAACCGAGCCCAGTAACAACAACGAAATATCCAAGGAACACTCGCTGTATCTTACGAACGGGGCCACAAAAACATTATAATGTCCAGACACAAAACGCAGCCACACTAGATTCTATTACATTTTATGAGTAAGAAAAATTATTACTTTACAAAGAAATAAAGAAAACACGAATTCGTCGTCGTATAAAGAAACTACATTTTAAGATTTAACCAGTAACGTACATTAAAATTGAAAACACGCATTGTTAAACTAGATCTTATTGAATATTGTTACTTGGTACGTGTTTTTCATATTTTCCTAGTCTTGAAATGAATACCAAAACATTCCTAGGCGTTCGGATAAAAAATCATTAAAATGTAGAAAAAATGACGAAACGGTTATTTCTTCGACAAACAAAACACAGCTGGTCTGAATTTTGTTATAGATTATAACTTGTCGAAGGTTTCTATTGATGAATTAAATATCAAAACAATGCCAACTCCGCTAATAAATAAGAAGCAAATGACGATGTTAGGCCGAAGTGTTTTTTTTTTTTACGTCGTCTGCTGGGCACCTCCCCGCCTCTTGTCTCCCTCTCACACTTCTCCTTTCTTCTCCGCCTCCTTCTCCTCCTCTTCCTCTCACACCTAGCGTCTAGAAAACACCCTTTAACACCCAAGAATCCCGGAAAATTGGGCTGAATATTGACTTGAGATTGTTACATTAGTAGGTGCGGACCCTGGCCTGCCTTGGCTCGGCTCGGCGGAGGTGCCACTGTCATGCAGCACCAAGGATATTCTGGTGTGTGTGTGTGTGTGTGTGTGGTGGTGGTGGTGGTGGTGGTGTGTGTGTGTGTGTGTGTGTGTGTGTGTGTGTGTGTGTGTGTGTAACCTTCCAGCGGCCTGGTACTACTGTATGTACGGACACTGCGCTGAGGAGTGTGAAGGGGCTGTCATGCTCTCTTACCAATGCGTGATGTGCTTATCCTGGCCACCACATCCAGAAAAAATGTATATTGTCAGGAATATGGGATGGTGGTGAACGAGAAGAAAACATTACCTAGTGATCTGTGGGGAGGCAGAGCACACTGTGCCGCTCACAACACACACCACTGCATTGTCGTACGGTAGTAACTGTTCCTGTGGTCGTGGCGCTGAAACGAACCGTCTAACGAGTCTTTACTAAACAAGTTTGATGAATTTCGCGTCGCTAACAAAAATACATGGGATACATACAAGCGCACGGTAATCCACGTAGCACAGGAACTAATTAACAAACTAACTAACTAACTAACTAATGCATCACCAACATGCTAATTATACAAGAGAACCTCACTGATGGATGAGTGAATGGGTGAGGTACCGATCATGACACCTATTCTCACTACCACTGCCTCTAGATTCCAGCTGTTCTTATCCTCGATTTACTCTCATTATTTGTTACTTTATAAACACGTGACGCCAAAGCATTACAAAAGAAGCAAAAATACAAGATTTAAGGAAAAAAATATGAACTGTGATAAATCTTTTCGTAATCTCTCTCTCTCTCTCTCTCTCTCTCTCTCTCTCTCTCTCTCTCTCTCTCTCTCTCTCTCTCTCTCTCTCTCTCTGTGATTCAGCAAAATATTTGTATGTATGACGTTATCGTTTAATTTAGTTGTCCTTGTTGTTGTTGTTGTTGTTGTTGTTGTTGTGACTAACGTTATAGCTGTTGTTACTACTACTCCTGCTATTACTAATATTATTTTTGCTATTATTATTATTGTTATTTGTAGTACAGTAGTAGTAGCAGCAGTAGTAGTAATAGTAGTAATAATAGCAGCAATAGCAACACGAATATAGGCAGTAGTGACAGTAGTAGTTGTAGTAGTAGTAATAGTAATAGTAGTGATGGTGATGGTGGTGGTTGTGGTAGTCATAGTGGTGGTGACATAAGAGAGTACAGTTATCCCAAATTGACCCAAACCTTAATATAGGAGAGAGAGAGAGAGAGAGAGAGAGAGAGAGAGAGAGAGAGAGAGAGAGAGAGAGAGAGAGAGAGAGACGAGGCGAAGGGAGGGATAAAGAGGACATTAACAAAAGAATTTTTTCTCTCTCTCTCTCTCTCTCTCTCTCTCTCTCTCTCTCTCTCTCTCTCTCTCGTGGTGAAAGTGAGAAGGAGTGAAGAGTACACACACACACACACACACACACACACACACACACACACACACACACATCATCTTCCTTCATCTTCCACCATCACTTTTATTTCCTTCATACTTTCTCTAATTTGTTTTCTCTCTCTCTCTCTCTCTCTCTCTCTCTCTCTCTCTCTCTCTCTCTCTCTCTCTCTCTCACATTTACTCCGGAGATGAAAATGCACTAAATCAAAGTGAAATAAGCATAAACTGATTGACATGGAGTGATAAATAGACCGTGAGAGAGAGAGAGAGAGAGAGAGAGAGAGAGAGAGAGAGAGAGAGAGAGAGAGAGAGAGAATATGTCTGTTTATATCTGTGTGTGTGTGTGTGTGTGTGTGTGTGTGTGTGTGTGTGTGTGTGTGAGATGCTGATGGCTGGTTGTGGTGGGCGGTGGCAACACATGATACGGCTGGCGTGGTCTCCTCTCGTCGTCCTCCACCTCAGAGTTAAGTTACCGGGCCTCTGTTTCATCTGAGCACGTCCAGATGATGTGGGGGGGATTGGCAAAGGCTGGTGGGCATCGTGGTCCTGCTGTGAGTGTGTGACCTGTATCCAGAAACAGTTTACTTTGTCATCAATGTTTTTTAAGGTTATAGAGTTGGTTAGCCGTGTCCTTAACCACTTCAATACTGGGACACATTTTTACTTGAAAATTTGTGTGCGATTAGGTAATTTTATTAACATTAGGAATGATCTACGGAGGTCAGAATATTAATGGCCAGAGTCGTCAATGCTTTAATCCTCCACATAAGTTTCTGAAGCTGTGTAGAATCAGAAAAGTAAGCAGAATGAATATGGAAACGCGTCATGTTACTCAAGGGGTTAAAAGTGTTTATCGTATTAATAGTAATGAAATTTCTTTAACTTGTCACAAAGAAAACATTAAAAAAACATCCTTGAAAGTTATATGTAGCTTCAATTAGAGCTTGAACAATCCACGGTATTTTGAAACGTTGTCCCTTTTGTGCCATCTTTTTTGTGTGGTTTACCGAAACGTGACAGCAGTAAGAAACGTTTTCCTTAGTCGTTATGCGGTCCTTTTGAAGTGGTGGCAAGGTCCTTTCTTTGAGCATCTTCTCTAACCATTTCATAGGGTTTTCTTTAACAGGGGTGATAATAAAGATTGATTTTGTAGGGTTTGCAGTCTTTTTGAGGATTATTTTCAAAGTTCTATCCGTAGCAGGGGGTAGATTTTCTCTGTTGTAGGGGTACTGGCAAGGTTTGCAGTCTTTATAGAGGTTGTTTCTAAGATTCTCTCTGTAACAGGGATAGTAACATGGTTTGCAGCCTTTATAAGGGTTGTTTTCAAGGCTTTATCTCTAGCAGGGGTGATGGCAGGGTTTGTAGTTTATGTAGGGGTTGTTTCTAAGATTCTCTCTACAACAGGGGTAGTGACATGGTTTGCAGCTTTTATAGGGATTGTTTTCAAGGCTTTCTCTGTTGCATGGGTAGTGGCGCGAGTCATAGTCTTACTAGGATATTTTCTGGGGCGTTTCTCTGTGTTTGTGGTCATGCTTGGGATAATTTCTAAGGTCATCCTCGGTGTTTTGTGTTGCAGAAGTTGGTAGCGGCGGTAGTCTTGATGTAGATGGTGTATAGAAGCCTCTGCGGGATTTTCCAAACACTCTAGTGGATGTGGTGAAGGTCGAGTAGCGATGTTACTTCTGTTTTCTTTGTCTTCGTTTCCCTTTATTCTTTCTTTTATCGTCTCCCTCTGAATCTCGTTTTTCTCTGACGCTTTCATTATAAATTCCGTTTATTTTCTTCATTTTTTGGGTTTATTTCCCTTTTTCTTGTTTATTTCTTTTCTTCGTGGTTATTATTCTCATCTTTCATTCACTGTACTCTTCTTTTCTTTTCCTTGCGTCTTTTTTTGAACTCGTTTTGATCTTAAATTCTTGTTCCTCTTCTCATTATCATTTCCTTTGATATTTTACCCCTCTTTGTTCCTCCTCCTCCTCCTCCTCCTCCTCCTTACTCTAATCCTAATTCAAATCCACGACCATCATAGGAGAGAGAAAAAAAATACATTATTGATCATCCCCTGAAGACGAACCTGGTGACACGACACTCATGGAAGAGGAGGAGGAGGAGGAGGAGGAGGACACGAACACTTGGAGAGAAGGGAAGGACGAAGACTAGAGAGGGAGCAAAGGGGGTAGTAGTAGTAGTAGTAGTAGTAGTAGTAGTAGTAGAAGTAGTGACAGTAGTGACGGTGGTGGTAGTAAAGTTTTTGTGTACTCTCGCGGAAATGGCCTCTCCCAAAAATCCGGATGTCCTGTGTTTATGTAGCGCTGTAAATAGAAACATCATTACGTGGAGACTGAGTGCGAAGCAAGGGAGTGAGTGGACATTAGGCCGAGGCTGAGTGTGGAAGTATATACACTGATAAAGAGAGAGGTAGGATAGGTGTCGAGTGTTGAGAAGAAGGATGGAGACAGAAATGAGAGAGAGAGAGAGAGAGAGAGAGAGAGAGAGAGAGAGAGAGAGAGAGAGAGAGAGCATAATGCATTGAAGGAGGGAAAGGAATAGGGTAGATACAAATGAAGGAGGAGGAGAGGCTAGAGATAGAATGAGGAGGAGAAAATAGAAAAGAAGAGAAACGTGATGTAAAGAAACCAGAAATAGAAAAAAAAACGAGAAGATGAAGTACAGGAGTAATGATAAAGGATGAATATAGAGAAAATTTTAAATGAAAGAAATATAATAATAAGAAGAAAGGATGTAAGAAAGAAGGATAAAATTAATGAAGTTCTAGAAAATGATAGACACCGGAGAGAAAGATGATGCAGAGGAACGATAAGGGAATAGGAAAATAAAGACAGAAAGATAAGGAAGGGCGTTGATGAATTTGCTTCGACTGTTGACTGAAATTAATGATGAGGCGAGAGGACAGAGGGGATAATTATGGTGGTGGTGGTGGTGGTGGTAGTGGTGGTGGTGGTGGTGGTGGTGGTGGTGGTGGTGGTGGTAGTGGTGGTGGTGGTGGTGGTGGTGGTGGTGGTGGTGGTAGTTGTGGTGGTGGTGGTGGTGGTGATAAGTCATTGTCGATGTTCAGTTTCAATAATTCTTCTGTCCTGTGTGCAAAACTTTGTGATGAAGTGTTGTTGAAATTGTACTTACTGTTTGTGATGAGGAAATGCACAGCGGATGTACCTTAGCAACATTTGCACCGCGACACACACACACACACACACACACACACACACACACACACACACACACACACACACACACACACACACACACCGCGTAGTGTAATGGTTAGCACGCTCGACTCACAATCGAGAGGCCCTGGTTCGAGTCCCAGTAAGCGGCGAGGCAAATGGGCAAGCCTCTTAATGTGTGGCCCTTGTTCACCTAGCAGTAAAATAGATACGGGATGGAACTCGAGGGGTTGTGGCCTCGCTTTCTTGGTGTGTGGAGTGTGTTGTGGTCTCAGACCTACCCGAAGATCGGTCTATAATCTCTGAGCTCGCTCCGTAATGGGGAAGACTGGCTGGGTGACCAGCAGACGACCGAGGTGAATTACAGAAAGAGAGAGAGAGAGAGAGAGAGAGAGAGAGAGAGAGAGAGAGAGAGAGAGAGAGAGAGAGAGACGAAAGAACGAGACCAAATATGTAGAACAAAACACAACGACCGAGAGAGAGAGAGAGAGAGAGAGAGAGAGAGAGAGAGAGAGAGGAGTACATTCTGGCACTGCCTCAGGGAACCATTGCATCTCCGGCACCCGTGGCACACCTCAGGCAACGCGTTCCTCGCAGGGAAGACCCTTTGGCGCCAGGTGGTCTTGTGTGTGTGTGTGTGTGTGTGTGTGTGCTCTCTCTCTCTCTCTCTCTCTCTCTCTCTCTCTAACCAAACTTGTCCTCGCCACCAGCAGGACCAGTTTTGACTCAGCATCACTACTCCCTCTCATTCCCTCCCTCCTTACCTCTCTCTCTCTCTCTCTCTCTCTCTCTCTCTCTCTCTCTCTCTCTCTCTCAGTAATTTCTCTTTCTTCCATCATTCTCTCCCATCATCTCTCCCTCTCTTCTTATCTCAATCTCTCTCTTGGTTCTCTTCGGTTTTCTTTCTCTTTTCCCCTCACTTGCACCTCTCTCTCCTGCCATTTATCGCTCCTTTATTTTGTTTCTCCTTCCTATCTCTCATCCCTTTATTCTCTTCCTTTGTTTTTTTCTTCCTAGCTCCCCCATTCGCTCCTCACTCTCGTCTACGCCCCCTTTCCTCCCTTCCCAATTTTTTTCCTATAAATATTCTGCGTTTTGCCCTCTTTCTTCTTCTCCTCCTCCTCCTCCTCCTCCTCCTCCTCCTCCTCCTCCTCCTCCTCCTCCTCCTCCACCCCCTCCTCTGTAACACACCTACTAACAACAATACTTTATTTGGTATGCCAATAAAACTTTGCTAATCACACATTTAAATTCTCAATAATAACAATGAAGAAAAGGAAAAAGAAGAAAAATAATAACGTAAAGGAGTGTAACAGAAAAATAGCGCATCGTAAGAGAAAGAAAAAAATGTAGAGAGGAGCAACATACATACATACATACATATATACGTACATATACACATAAATACGCCCTTTCTGCATTAAACTGAGGGTTAACGCAACACTAAAGATCAACAACACGCATCTTGAACGCCTTCCAACATATCGTGCGTCTCTCTCTCTCTCTCTCTCTCTCTCTCTCTCTCTCTCTCTCTCTCTCTCACCAAAAACATCGTCGAAAACGTCCATGTGCAAATAACTTCCTTCTTTAACTTCCTACCCACGTGTTTTTCTCCTCCTCCTCTTCCTCCTCCTCCTCCTCCTCCTCTTCCTCCTCTTCCTCCTCCTCCTCCTCCTCCTCCTCCTCCTCCTCCTCCTCCTCCTCCTCCTCCTCCTCCTCCTCCTCCTCCTCCTCTAAGAATAGCCACGCTGTGCCTCAGTTCGGTTAGACAGAGTGAAAGACGCAAACATTTACGTCTTAGGGAACTGACTTGCGTCCGCAGCGTCTTCTGAGGGCGGGACACACACACACACACACACACACACACACACACACACACGCTCTCTCTCTCTCTCTCTCTTTCTGTCTGTCTCTCCTCGAAGGCACAAGACAACAAGAAGAGAAAGTCCTGCGGTCTTAAAAAAATGTTGATCATATTGTTTAAATTGTTTGGCTTGAAATTGGTGCTACTGTTTTCTGTTGTATGCATGGTGGTGGTGGTGGTAGTAGTAATAGTAGTAGTAGTAGTAATAACAATAGTAGTAGTAGTAGTAGTAGTAGTAGTAGTAGTAGTAGTTGGATCTGTTGTTGTTGTTGTTATTGGTTTTGTACAGTGCTTGGAATGGGTATATACGTACTTCAATAATGTTCTGGTTGCTCTCTCTCTCTTTATCTCTCTCTCTTTATCTCTCTTTCTCTCTCTCTCTCTCTCTCTCTCTTTATCTCTCTTTCTCTCTCTCTCTCTCCCACCCCTTCGTGTATATTGTTCTCTGTATTTCATTTTACAATTAGAGATCGTATAGATATTGCCGACGTTTGTTTAACTCCTTCAGTAGAATGACTCGTTTCCATATTCGTTCTGCTTACTCTATGTGGTGATTTTGTACTGCTTCAAAAACTCATGTGGGGTATTAGAATAGTGAAGACTGTGGCCATTAATCTCTCGACTTCCATAGACTGTTCCTAATGTCAATGAAATGGTCTAATCGCACACAAATCTCAAGGTAAAAATGTATTCCAGTATTGAAGGGGTTAATATATTCGTGGTATGAAAGACTCATTGTTTCTTATAAATGACGCATCCTTTTTAATCTACACCACGTGTTTAAAGTAAAATGTTACGTATACTGTGTTATTTTGCGTATTTTCTTTTTCCGCATTATATATCCATTTGTTTCTCTTCAATAGTTACGTAGCTCATATTTCTTTACGAGTTCGTTTCACTTTTTTTTTTTTTTATCTACTTAGTGTGTTACATCGGCCTACATTGTGAAACGCTCTGCTACCTCATCACGAATGCTTCCTTTTGTCAACAGAAGTTATAAAGTCTCAAGACTTTTAATAACAGCAAAACCTTATCAACATACCGCTAGAACCGCAAAAAGAAGCACTATTAAAAACCTGTGTAATTTGAAATTGAACCTTTTAAAAGTCGTCATGTTGCGGTGCAAGGATGGTCCCTCACAAATCCGGCCCAACCAGTGAGTGTCGAAGCCGCAGAGAAGAGCTCCCCGTCACCCTCTCGCAGTCACCCCGCCCAGGCAGCCTCCGCTCCACAGGCTGTCCCAAAATCAGCTTCTTTGTCAGTGAGAGATTATTATTAAATTCTCTGGCCGCGGAAATTATGAAGGTGTGGCATGTAAACTGCGTCTTTATGAAGTGTGTGTGTGTGTGTGTGTGTGTGTGTGTGTGTGTGTGTGTGTGTGTGTGTGTGTGTGTGTGTGTGTGTGTGTGTGTGTGTGTGTGTGTGTGTGGTGTGTGTGTGTGTGTATGTGTATGTGTGTGTGTGTGCTATACTGACCTAAATGTGCAGGTTTAAAGATAGATAGATCGATAGATACATAGAGAGAGAGAGAGAGAGAGAGAGAGAGAGAGAGAGAGAGAGCGCATGCCAACTCAGTACCGGGAAGTGTTCAGTTTAGTTCCAAAAGGGATCTTAACTATACTCTTTGTCCCTTACTTCTCTCTCTCTCTCTCTCTCTCTCTCTCTCTCTCTCTCTCTCTCTCTCTCTCTCTCTCCCTTTATTGCTTTCCTCTCTCTCTCCACTTCCTTTCCTCATCCTCCTTCTCCCCATGTCCTTCTATCTCTTTCTTCTTCCCATACCTCTCCCTCTCTTCCTCCTCCTCCTCCTCCTCCTCCTCCTCCTCCTCCTCTTCCTCTTCCTCCTCCATAATTGGCTGCTTTTCAAACGTCAGTATACAAGTTCATTGTCACCTGTGTGTGTGTGTGTGTGTGTGTGTGTGTGTGTGTGTGTGTGTGTGTGTGTGTGTGTGTGACAAATGTGTTGCTTTCCATGTTTCTTTTCTGTATTTCATTTTTTTCTTCATTGTTTTTTATCTATCTCAAAGTTTTTTCGTTTTTCCTTTTCTCTTTTTTTTTCTCGTCTGTTTCACTATATTTTTTTTCTATCTTATATTTTTTATTTGATTTGTCATTGTATTTGTAATCTAGTTTCCATCATCGTGTCTTGGAATTTTACTTTCTGTTGTGATATTGTTCCTGTTCTTTTCTCTGTTCGTGTGCATCACTCAATGGATTTCCTTATGTATATCTATCCTTTTTTTTTTCCTTCGATGATGCCATTGCTGTTGCCACGAAAAAAAAAAAAAAACGGAAAGAAAGCGTATTTTTTCAGATCTTTTTCCCTTTATATTCATGTTCATTCACCAAACACCATTTTATTTCCCAGAACGACTTGGTGTTACATTATAATCCCCAAATAATCACCTACTTGACCCTTTGAGTACCATGGCGCGTTTTCATATTCATTCTGCTTACTATTTGGTGATTTTAAACAGCTTCAGAAACTTATGTGGGTGATTCGAATAATGACGATTCTGGCTATTAATCTTCTGACCTCCATAGACCCTTCCTAATGTAAATGAAATAGTCTAATCATACATAAATCTCAAGGTAAAAATGTGACCCAGTATTGAAGGAGTTGAGGTAGTAGATGTTTTACCATTGTGTGTGTGTGTGTGTGTGTGTGTGTGTGTGTGCACGAGAGCATGAAACACCATAGTGAGATTCTGAAGCCATTAGTGCGTGTTAGGAGAAAGTAGACCATAGTGTGTCTTTTTCTTTATATTGTGAATCCGGAAACACCTTATTGCACACAGCTACCGAGAGAGAGAGAGAGAGAGAGAGAGAGAGAGAGAGAGAGAGAGAGAGAGAGAGTTAGGTGTTGAATGGAGATGATAATGAACAAAGAAGAAGAGGGTCGGGTTGAGAAAGGTGTGGTTTAATTTATGTCATAACTTGTGGTCAATATTTACCATGTTAAAATACCTTGAGTTGCTATGTCACTCTAGGCATAAATAAGGGTAACAAGAAACCTGGCAAATAAGTGAATCTTCTTATATATTTTTTGTTGTCTTTGGCCAGCTTTCTCCCTCTTACATAAAAAAAAGAAAGGCAACTTCATCAGACAGGGGCCCGTCTGTTCTATGTCTGTTAAGAAAAATAGAAGAAAAATTGTTCGTGTTTTGGATGCATCGGTCGGTTTGTTCACATAAGAAAAAATAGTAAAAGGAAATCTCAGAATAAATTTTTGCGTCTCTCTCTCTCTCTCTCTCTCTCTCTCTCTCTCTCTCTCTCTCTCTCTCTCTCTCTCTCTCTCTCTCTCTCTCTCTCTCTCTGTGTGTGTGTGTGTGTGTGTGTGTGTGTGTGTGTGTGTGTGTGTGTGTGTGTGTGACGATAAGCCAGTATTTTTAGTATTGGGAATATACACGCCGATAAACCCAAGCTTCAGCCGAGGTCATAGAGAGAGAGAGAGAGAGAGAGAGAGAGAGAGAGAGAGAGAGAGAGAGAGAGAGAGAGAGAACGCATCAGGCTGAAGGAAACCTTTGTTTGCGTCATTCGTTTCCTGCGTAATTTCTATCATAATCATTATCATTATTATTATTATTATTATTATTATTATTATTATTATTATTATTATTATTATCATTACTATTTTTAGTAGTCGTAGTAGTAGTAGTAGTAATGATAATGATGATAAGGATGATAATAATGATAATAACAATAATGATGATAATAGCTTCGTATATTGATTCCTGAAAATAAAAAGCAAAGTTGTTCTGATTCTGATTTCATAAAAAAGGTAACCAAAAGGTTTCTTTACTAAATAAAACTTTCGTTAAATTGATACAAAACTTTCTTCATTAAAATCCCCCACCTTCCCCCCCAAAAAAAAAAGGAAGAAAAAAAAAAAAACATTCACAGGAATCACGAAACGATCCAACGTGGTTACTAAATCTCAGCCAAACGGAAAAGAAACGTATCCGTGATAATTTTTTTACAGTAGCCGCCTCAACTCAAAAAAGTGTAGAGGGCAACTCACACTGCTTACATTCTTACAACACTCTGTCACCATTCCTTCCTCTCCTTCTTTCTCTTCTTGTCCTTCCCTTCTCTTTCCTGTCTTTCTTTGTCGTCACATGTTCGGAGTAGAGGGGAGGGGAGGGGAGGTGAGCGGGGAGGGGGGAGCACGAGAGCTGAAGGGTAGGGCTCCAAGGGCATACTTATCTCTGATTGGCTCGTGCAGAAACGTCTTGGTGTCCTTCGCTGGTTTTGATTGGCCCGCGACCTCGCCTTGCTTTTTCGTGTACGATTTTGTAGGACAGGAACTTTGATAACGTAACTACTACTACTACTACTACTACTATTTCACCATTCCTACCATTGTCATTATTTTTACTCCAGCTAATCACTACCATGACGACGATGTTTTCACTCATACACTCAAAATTTATGATTAATTCTTACTGTTTTCCCTTACCATTTTTCTTTATTATTCTTCACTTCCTTACTATTTATACTAACATCTGAATTCCCACCTCGTGCTTATTTGCGTCGTAAAGAAAGGCACAGAGAGGAGGAAGAAAGAAATCATGAATATTACCTCAGTGCGCATCTGTCTGAGACTCGTGCCAAAAATAGGTTGCCAGGCAGAGGTTATTAGGTCTGTTTTGGCGGCCGCGTTTGCCTCTCCCGTGACGTCAGTTGTACGTCGATGGGGCGAGGCCGGGAAGGGCGGGTGGGAAACTGAATGACGGAGGTAGTGTAGGGAATGAAGGAAGGAAGGATAAGGTTGGGAAATACAGGATGGAAAAGAAAAGAGCAATATCAGTGAAAGTTTGTGTGGTGTAGAAAGGCATAAAGGCTAAAACTGAGGGGAAAAAAGGAGGGAAGGGAAAGGGGTTAAGGATTAGGGGAGATGAGGATAGGAATAAGGGGTGATACTGACGGGTAAAGAAGGGAAGGTAAAGGTTTAATGGTGAGGGGAGATGAGAATAGGAATAAGGGGTAAGACTGAGGGAAAAGGAAGAGAAAGTAAAAAGGAGACGGTGAGGGGAGATGAGGATAGAAATAAGGAAGGGGTAAGCCTGAAAGGAAAAGGAAGAGAAAGTAAAGAGTAGACGGTGAGGAGAGATGAGGATAGAATAAGGAAAGGGTAAGATTGAGGGGAAAGGAAGGGAAGGTAAAGGGAATAAAGGTGAGGGGAGGTGAACGTAAACAAAAAAACAGCTGGTGCGTCGTACTCTCCACCATAAGGACTCAAACCACGCCCAGATCACCAAGCGGTCACGCCCTCAACACTTCAAACATTGGCTACTGAACTGTACTCTTCAGACAACGTTGTGCTTCACTGCTGCTCGTCTTCACAGTCTACCTCTCCTCAACTAAAACACATGCTAGACTCTAAACTGTGTCTCTGATGTGACTCTGAGTTGGGTGACTTGTGGCCCGTATTCTGAAACGCTTTGCTCTCTCACCATCACGACTTTCCAAAGACTCCAGTTGAAGATACGCGTGTTTTTAAGTGTATTTTTATGGTTCTGGTGATAGATTGGCTAGCTGTCTCTGTGGTCTTGTGAAATTGTCGTAGTGAGAGAGGAAGGCGTTTCTGATTATGGGCTTTAATAACTTCCTCATCACCTAAAGTCTCGCGTGTCACCTCGTCCCTCGCTTGTCCCTTTGTAGTTGGTGGCGCTGCAAAACGTCCCCCGTCTCTGTGCCTCCGCCTCCGCCTACAACCACAGCACATTACAGACAATAGGAATGGGAACCGTATATACGTATATTACAAGTTGATTTCCTTACATATCATAATCAGTGTTGTTGAAGGCTCTAAGCAAGCTGATTCCACTAAATTAAGGTCTGTTGCTGTTCGTAATCTCTTGTACTAGTGAAGAATCTCAGTATAACCTAAATGCTGTCAAAATAATTCACCAGTTTTCTTTTCCTTTTCCTTGCATTTCTTATACCATGTTAGAGTCTTCCTGAAGGTACGAAAGAGAGGAGAAGCAGTTGTGTATTTTCCCGACAGATGGCTCCCGAGATGGCGAGGATCCAGCCAGCGGGGATTCCCTCAGCTTTGGGAAGGGAGTGTTGGGGTGCTCGTACAAAAAAGATGCCATTCAGCTGGTGCCAGTCGCTTGTAAACACGACAGGTGGCACTTCACTTTCTTCCTTCCCTCTTCTTCTCTCCCTCTCACTCTCGTTCCTCTCAGGCTCTTCTCACGTGGCCATGAAAGCGCTAATTATACAAGGCCCTTTAAGAGTCTCGGGAAATCCCTCTCATCATGTCTCTCTGTAAACCAAAAAATATTCAAGGGATGAAAACAAACTCAGGTATTCCCTTCCGCAATTAAACACTGAACCCGTTACTGTAGTGAGAACTGAGACTTACTGACGCAGGGGAGAGGAACTTGGTCCGTTGGTAGGAGAAGAGATGACAAGGAAATGTAAACAGTGCAAGAAGAATCGACACGTAAAGTGAACTGAGGGAGAAGAGGATATTGCTTGGAGACTATTGGAAAAGACGGAACGTGGAAATAGGAACCAACACTCGAACCCCCAACACACACACACGCACACACACACACACACACACACACACACACACACACACACACACACACACACACACACACACACACACTCAACAGGTAGATACTAGTGATCTGCGACGTTAGGGAGAGAAAGTTTGGCACGTGTTACATGGGTAGGCAGATACTTTTCTCTCAACCCCCGTACACCTCTTATCTCGTTGGCCTCTTGTTGTTGTTGTTGTTGTTGTTGTTGTTGTTGTTGTTGTTGTTGTTGTGGTGGTGGTGGTGGTTTTATCATATGACCACATAAGAAACTAGTAACTTTTGTATTACGTGGTTTGTTGGAAGTAATATGAGTATATATTCTCTCTCTCTCTCTCTCTCTCTCTCTCTCTCTCTCTCTCTCTCTCACAAAAAAAAATCACGAGTGTTCATTTTCTTCCCTCCTTTCGTTACTGAGATCCAAACCTGACGTGCATCTCCTTCTACAGGGTGGATGGCACTGGTTGGGCTGGTCTGCGGATGCGTGGTTCTGGGTGGACCATCAGCACGTCATGAGTGTCTGGGGTGTTGTATACGATGATGTGACAGGGAATGCCTTCTATCTTCTGGACACACCCATTGCCACGCTCGACCAAATCCAGGTGAGTGTTAGAACAAAAATAGGCAGGATTCAGTGAAAAAAGTGAGCGAGAATCGTATGCATTGAGTGACAGAGAAGAAGAGTGACTGGTATGAATGAGAGAAAAGTATCGAAACTGAGTAGAAATTGATGCGTAAGAGGAACGAAGGAATGAGGATCAGAAGGCATATGAAATGTATAGACCCTTATTCAAAAACACATTGCCCTCTAACCACGACTGTTTTCCAAGGCCACAGAGGTGATTAGCCAGGTTCCCAACTGTATGATTCCTCCTGCATAGTAATGTAGAATCTAGAATCACTGCAACAAGATTATTTTAAAAGTAGTGGAATTAAGACGCACGGATTTGCAGTGAGAAGTAGGAGCGAAGAAAGGTTGAAGAACATATGAAAGAGAACGGAAACTGAGTGAATAGATAAATGAAGGCAGAGACTGTGCAATGAGTGAGTTAAATGAGGAAGATGAATGGAGGATGAGTGGAGAAGATGGCTTGTAAGTGTAAAGTGAGAATGAATGTGGTGAGAATAAATGTGAATGAAGAACGTTTTAGAAATGTGATCTGAAGGTATTGATATAAAAAGATAAAGTGAGAGAAAAGTGAGATGAAGAAGAGAGAGAGAGAGAGAGAGAGAGAGAGAGAGAGAGAGAGAGAGAGAGAGAGAGAGAGAGAGAGAGAGAGAGAGAGAGAGAGAGAGAGAGAGAGAGAGAGAGAGAGAGAGAGAGAGTGTGTTACCGTTCAAGTGGAAACACACGAATGGATGAGAACAAAACATTGCGATGTAGTAAAAACAAAAGGCTGAATGGAAAAAGTAAAAAAAAAAAAAAAAAAATTGTCTACAAAAAGTAAATTTTAAAGGTGATGTTAAATTGAGTGTAAAGTAGAAAATGATGTGTGTGTGTGTGTGTGTGTGTGTGTGTGTGTGTGTGTGTGTGTGTGTGTGTGTGTGTGTGTGTGTGTGTGTGTGTGTGAGAGAGAGAGAGAGAGAGAGAGAGAGAGAGTGTAGGTGTGTCTGTAATTTAAATCAGTCAGTCAGTTTAATAGTCATTTAATCAGTCAGTTAGCCAGTTAATTAAATGGTCAAACAATAATTCAATCAGCAAATTAATCAACCATTCTCTCTCTCTCTCTCTCTCTCTCTCTCTCTCTCTCTCTCTCTCAATCACATCCCCTTCATTGGTACAGAGGCGCCTGACTGCCTGCGGGTCATCAGTGCCCGAGGAGCTGGTGTGGACGGTGGTGTACCAGGTGGGCGCCGCGCTGCTCCACATGCTACGGGCCGGCCTCCCATACACCCCGCTGGCCCTCGACAATGTCTTCCTCCTCAGGGACAGAATTGCTCTCGAGAATATGCTCTCCAGAAAACACAGGTTACCCATTATCTTATTTTCCAGTTGGCGTAGTTTGTTTTATTTTATTTTCCCCTTTGTAGTAGTAGTAGTAGCAGTAGTAGTAGGAGTTGTTGTTGGTGTTGTTGTTTTGTTGCTGTTGTATAATAATCATGGATCGTAGTTCAGTAAATAGTGCAGCCGGGGATCATGAGGTCTCCTGGTATTATTTTTCCATTTGTTTTTCCTCTCTCTCTCTCTCTCTCTCTCTCTGTCACAGGAGAAATGTTTTAAGGAGACAATACTAGAAGGTATGACGCATCGAGGAGGTTACGGAAGGAAAGATTTTGCTTCGAGGAGCTAACAGAAAAATATCGTGCTTCGAGAAAGTAGCTATAAAATATGTGTTTTAGGAAACACCACGGGGAAAAAAATCACGCTTCATAGCAGCAAGAAGGAAAGTTAGTATGCTTTGAGAAGGCAGTGAAGCTGGATGTTAGTGCCTTGTTGGACGAGTTGTCTACGTACTGTACGTGCATCAAAGTACTACATACGTACGTACCTCACCTCCAGTCTTCCTTAGTGTAGGCCTACATCAGCAGACCTAAAGAATGTGTGTACAGTTGACGAGGTGGTGTGTGAGGGACGCTTCCAGGTCAATCCTGGGGTATTTAATGGGTCCCTTTAGTTGTCAGGCCGGCCCCCGACACGACCAGCCGTAACGGAGGGCAGGACAATGTACATTACCAGATGGGATAATTTGTAGCTCTTGGCTTGCCTTTCATCAGCAATGTCCGTACTGAATATTTTTAGGAGCTGCCTCGAGTAAGCCTCTTTACTTATGTTTATGTATCTGTTTGCAGCCACTCGACAAAAATATATTGAGTTACCCTGAGAGGTGGATGTACTATCATAGAAAATGAAAATGTTTAGGATAGACTTTTGCAATTTGATATATCGTCTTGCAGTAAATTATTACCTCTGGGCTAAGATTTAGTAGGGTGAAGAATCAAATTCTGAATGGTACCTAATGGTGCCCACTTTCCAGGATGACCGGCTGCGGTTGCGAGACGTGGCGAGGATCCTCGGGCCACCAGCGAGCCACTGCCAGCGGCTCCTCGGAACGTTGCTTTGTGCACCACGTGGGCCAGGTGATATTTGCCTTACTCACCTGCCACCTGAGGTCTCAGCCTGAAGGCAACCTGCCTCCCTGCAGTCCTGTGAACACTCTTCGCTCTCTCAAGCACCTCTACTCTCCTAGTCTACTGCGTCTGCTGTCCCGGACGCTGGCTGGGGGCGTCAGCATGGCTTGGGGAGTGATGGGCGGCTGTGGAGAGGGACGGGTTGCGGTGCGAGCCTTTCAGTGGGAAACGCAGTGGGAACAGTTGGATCCTTGCCCAGAGGCCGAGTGGCCTTTGTCTGACTCTGAGGCTTTCTTTCTAAAGCCCTCCCCTGAGTCCCTGCCGAGTGAGGATCCCTCCAGCATCACAGTCAGTCACCACCAGGCGTCCGTACCACTGAGAGATGATGCCCCACCTGTCAGCCTACAGCAACAGCAGCAGCAGCAGCAGCAGCAGGAACACGAGGAATTGTGGGGATACTCACCTAGGGGTAGCGAGGGTAACTCCCCGATGCCAGATTTCCTGCGTGACAGCTCACCTGTGCAATTAGCGCAGGTGGTGATGATGGCAGCAGAGCGTGTAGTAGCTCTGAGGGGCGGCGGCAGCCTGGCGGAGGCGGTGCGCACTTCTCCTCACCGTCTCATCCAGCACGTCATGACGGCACAGAAGAAACATCTAAAAACCAAATAGTCCCTCAGGCTTAGCGAGGCGGGAAGCAGCCACTGGCCACCCCGGAACAATGATCCCGTCCCTGTCCCTTTCCAGGGACGCCCTTCACAAACACTGGATTATATGGGAAACCCCGGGAAGTTGTAGCCACTGTCTTTGCAATGAGTATGATAAAACATTGAAATTTTGTGGTATTATAAGTAATTTTTGAAACTATCTTTCGATCATATAATTTACATGGTGGCTGAATGAGTAGCTCTGTTGGGTGTCGACAGCGATACGTTGGCAGCCATTGTTCTAATCGCAACGTTAGCACGTGTCTAGACTCTAGAGGATGGACATCCGGCACAAACAATATGCTTCCAACCCTGCACTATCGCACCAGCCTCCCTAACTGTCATGTACGTACGCAGCTGCTTTTGCTCATATCGGAAACCATTTTATCAGTATTTGTTATTCTACAACGCCCATCCCCAGGATGGACTGCTGACAGAGTATTAATCTTCTCTTCTATATAATGAAAATAATTTGTTTTTCAGTATTTGTACAAATCATTCTTCTTTGTTAAGTCATTCTTCACCAGTCTGTCGCGGGGGTAAACAGCCTAGTCAATAACACCTCTTAGAGCAGCAATTTAGTGGCCGTCATTAGCGACGCGGCGCAGCACTAACTCAAACATCACAAGCTGTGCTGTGCTGTTGGGATTTACTTAGGGGAGGAAAAATGATCATCCGTCCAAGGTGGGAAAACTTTATTTGCACTTCCCGGTGTGCTGTCTTCCCACACTGAAGGCACACACTTTGCTATGCAGCGTCACACAATGGCACCAGCTGGCAGTCTCAGATGTTCCTGCTGATCTTGTCTCAATCTTCCACCGGAAAAGAAATAAAGTTTCGTCAAGCCAGCACACCGTATAGTGCATATACCCACCCACTGTTAGATATACGAGTAGCATGTGAAAGGACCAACGGTGCCCCCAAGACCCGCTCCTGTCTCCCTCCCAGAGCAACACACTATCCTCAATCCTGCCACTGCTGACCAGTGAGTAGGAGTGGTTCGGGGATCACCTCAAGGTCACATAGATAGCGCATCGCTGCCCCCACAATCACCTCCTGAGTGACCACGGGAGGAACTTTCTGTTTTAAGTTCATCGTGTGTAAAATGTAAGACCTATTTTTTGTACTTTTATGAATTGTGCTTAGTAGTACTAACATTCGAAAGAACATTTTTGTTCCTTTCTTTTTTCATCGCTTCGTCTCTCTTCTTCCGAGAGTGATCGAAATAATTATGTTCTGTGATTTAAGTTAAGGTGGTGAGTGTAATAACACGAGCTGTGGTGTCTGGACGAGTTCAGATCTCTGCCCCTGTCGCCCGTCTCTCCTCGCTCGGGCAAACTCGGCACGTATTTGTATTTACGTCCGCAGAATCTCATTTTGGTCCTTTCCTGTAGTGATCCTGTATAGTCCCGCCGTCGTTGTGTGGACGCTTAGAATCCAAATATCTAGTTTAGAAATACTATTTATTTTTAGATTACGTGTGATTTTTTTGTACCCAAAACTTTTGTCAAGCTTTACAGATTTTACACATTTTATACGTGGAATAGACGTGATACAGGGACAACTACTAATGTTCCTATGTCATTCACGCTTCATTAAGGGAATTTGAATGTCTTCATGACGGATTACCTATAACTACATTAGTACCATGCACGGTGATCAAGTTACTGAGATGTGTTTGTATACCTGACAAATACTTCACTGCTGTGAGAAATACTCGTACTCATAAACATGCTAATGCTTTATTCATGCTGTCATTCAAACCATTTTTTTACCGATTGTATATCCCCCTTGAAGTGAGTGAGTAGTGATGTCGATGTAGCAAATTAAGTGATGAGATTAGCAATAGTGATGGTGGTAGTGTTGGTGGTGAAGCAGTGATCATAGCGTGTCAGCGGTCCATCAGTGTACGCATGAGCCAAGTGGTCGTCCTCCCCGAGCTGCACCACAATCACCAAGCAGGCGGTTACCATGCGGGAGAGCTGAATGAAGGTCTCCAGGGTCAGACTGTGGGGGCAGCAAACAGGCAAACAAACCTATAGATAAAATATCACTCTCAAGGAATAACAGATCCCTAATCTGTTTATGGATTACTGAACCTTGTGCAACGTCCGCCTTTGAGCATAATGTACAGTATATACTATACCCGTCATGCTGACAAGGCAAAAAACATGGAGAGAGACATGGAGCTGATTGTGATTAGGTATAAATGTGTCAATCGTAAACTGAGGCATACCAAACATAACTTGATGGTGAGATGATATGAGAGCTTCAGCTGGGATGGCTTGAAATATACGAATTACATAATATTATAGACAGCTGATAGAAATGAATGAAGAGTTCTGGTGAAGCCTTCGTCCTGAAGTGAATCATAAAGAATTGGTAATGGGACTTGAAACACTGCAACGCTGGTGACAGTGTTTACCTGTGGAAGCCCCACGCGAGAACACGGGGAAGGCAGCTTTCCATCCTAGAAGCGATGTGAGCGAGCGCCACCTGGTCATCTGAACCCGCTGGAACTTGATAAGCCGCCGCTGTGACAGCCTGCAGCAACCGGTCGCCCTGCGAATTAAGGCAATAAACGGTTACATGCTCTTTACCTGCAAACACCAGATATGTACATCATTATAGCAGTCTTAGTGTCACAAAAGCAATTGTTAGCTTGGTGTATAAAGCCTTTCCTTTGAATTTACACAAGCACCCTCAGTGGATGTTGCACTACCACATCCTGTGAGAATATCTGTTACAGTTTGCTTCCAAACACTTCTGCGTCTTATTTCTACTTCTTTCAACGGGATCTTGTGGAAGTTATTTAAGTTTTCAGGATGCTTTCATGATTCGTTTGTTAGTTTGATAGGAATTTTGATTAAATAATGTAAAAAAATAACTATGGAAAACGGACCAGTCATCACTATGGCCTTTGAAAATAAATGAAATGATAGCACGTCACTTTGTTGAAACACGGCTCATAGGAGTACTGACGCCAGGCGCACCGTGGGTGTATTGGCGCCACTAATATCAATATTCAGTGTCATGAGGCTCAACTCTGACTTTACCACAGACATCAATGGCGCCACAGAAATTACAGGATGTTTTGAAAGAAAAAAAGGACGGAAAAAAAGACAATACGAGTTACATTATTTTATTCTATGAAGTTCTGATGAGGCCATGTACTTGATTTAGCTCTAGAGTTTAGTGGGGAGGCTACCATGCTAGAGTTTAAAAGGATAAAGGGCAGAAAGGAAGGATATATGTGGGTGGGGGCAGGGTGAGGCAGCTCAGCGGATACAGTGAGAGTGCTTTGTTATTGGTAGAAGAGGGGTGACCTTGAAAACGTTGTAGTGATCATGGCGTAGGTCAGTGAAGGAAACGATTGCCCTCATACCAAAACGGATGCTGGTGTCATGTGATCAGGACTTCTAACATAAACTTCCCCGACATACAAAGACCAGTGATCCTCAACCCAGGGCTAAAGTTATTCCTAGGCGCTGAAAAAATACATGGCAGGGAGTGAATAATGTTGTACTTTATACTTCAACTATAACTGAATAAAATTTCGTTTTGGAGAGAGAGAGAGAGAGAGAGAGAGAGAGAGAGAGAGAGAGAGAGAGAGAGAGAGTGTGTGTGTGTGTGTGTGTGTGTGTGTGTGTGTGTGTGTGTGTGTGTGTGTGTGTGTGTGTGTGTGTGTGTGTGTGTGTGTGTGTGTGTGTGTGTGTGTGTCTGTGTGTGTGTATGTGTGCATGAAGGGAGATATACTGACGGCGGTGGCGAGATGCTGCCCCACCCTGCAGATATGGTAGAGTAATCCAGTGGTTTCTCCGAGGGGCAGCGCCGTGATGACCAGCAGCGAGAGACAGCCTCCCCTCCAGCACTGCAGCGAAAACACCACGTACAGTAAGGACATCGCCTTCATCATCAGCTGAATCACGCGAAGTCCGGCACTCAAGCTGAAAATCTGTGGCATGGGAGGGAATGTGTTGGATCTATAACATAGTATCAGCTGGTCAGTGTTCGTGCAGTCCGCGCAATACTTCATCACATTCAGAGTTACTCAATGTACGTGTGTTGTGTGATGATGCCATGATGTGTCATTTATGTGCACGCATGCTGTACGGCACCATGCTGTGTGGTGTCTGTGCATGTAGGCTGTGACGTCATGTGTGTTATGTCTGTGTGGGAATGTTGTATGACTCCATGTGTAGCTACTGTCCGTGTATGTAGGTTGTAACGTCATGCTGTGTGATGTCTTGCAAGTACGTTGTGACGCCATGATGTATGGTGGCTGTGTATGTATAGGTTGTAACGTCATGCTGCGTGATATCTTGCACGTACGGTGTGACGCCACCATGTGTGGTGGCTGTGCACGTACGCATGCTGTGGGGTTCTTGCGCACGTTTGTTTTGACGACACAGTTTAAATCTGTGTTTTGATTAGCAACACGTATTGCGTCGTATGTCCCTCTGAACATACACATGAACGAAGCAGTAATGGTGGCCAAACAGATTTAAAATGATAAGAATAAGAGCACAGAGGATGTCACAAAAAAATCAGTGTGTGTGAGCGGGACATTAATAATTCATATGTAGTATCTGTCCACCCATCACACCACAGAGACAGGTTGTTCATAAATTTGTATAATATTTGGTTAAAGCTCCTTGTGATATGATCCTTGAGGGAAATAAAGGATGGTGCATAGAGAGATGGCAGAGGGAAAAGAAAGGATATATGGATAAAGAGGTGAAGTCTCTATAATGCGAAAATGCGTTGCTACAACTGCTGGGAAAAGTTACGCGGCATTGCATCACCTTGCCCTCACTCTGACGTAAAAGAGAAAATCAATAACGCTGTTTGCCGCGCGGCTCAGGAGCTTGAATCCTGTAGCAAACATTTTTCCGCTTGTATAACCGGCAGAAGCACCGAGCAAGCCAGTTCAGGACTATTTGGTGCAAATTTTTCCTATTTCTTTCGTTGATGTGGTGATTTCAAACAGCGACAGACTTTCCTTATTAGTGCGAGAGCTTATACTTTTGTTTGACAGACTAATAGCTGAATCTTTACATGTTACAACTACTTATATAC
Organism: Portunus trituberculatus; assembly: GCF_017591435.1. NCBI lineage: Eukaryota > Metazoa > Arthropoda > Malacostraca > Decapoda > Portunidae > Portunus > Portunus trituberculatus. The sequence goes on from NC_059302.1 coordinate 374,334, forward strand.
TAACATATATCAATGCAGATACTTATAATTATACTAACAAACACACATCTTAGTCAAACCGAAACCCATGGTGATATCTGACAAGTTTAGATACATGCCAGATAGCGCAAGACCATCCTAGTGGTCAAGGACTCCGGGTTTCTTTTTCCTACCTAGCAGCGGGTTACAACTTCTGACGTACACCAGAGGTTACCTAATCAATGCTGGATGAGCAGGAGTCACACTAGATAGAAGTCTGCTCAAATTTCTGTCCTGACTCGGGATTCGAACCCTCCAAGTGTGAGAGAGAGAGAGAGAGAGAGAGAGAGAGAGAGTGTGTGTGTGTGTGTGTGTGTGTGTGCAGCATAAAAAGAGGCAGTGAAATAGTAATTAACTGCTGTTTTTGTGTGGTGGATTGGTGATGTGGTGAGCATGAAGTGTGTATGAAGACACTCTGAGAAGGAATAACGAACACTTTTATATTCTACAATTCACGTCATCATTTAAGAAACAGCAGACCTTTGTAATAACCCAACGGAGTATTCTTCTAGCATAAGGTTAGCATGAAGTAATACAACAACGGTCTATCATCCAGCTGCTCTCGACACACTTTCATTCTGTTCTCTCATGATGGACAGAAGTCGATTAATGTACCGTTCTCTCTTCCACTGGTTAGCGCTTTTCCCGTTGTGTATGTGTGGGTGTATGTATGTGTGTGTGTGTGTGTGTGTGTGTGTGTGTGTGTGTGTGTGTGTGAGGGAGAGGTAAAATATTGCTTAAAGTAGTGGTTTTCAGCGTTATTTAGAACAGTATGTGGTAGTAGATGCAAGAATCGAGTATTGACATTAAAAAATTAAACCTCCGTTCCTACAAAAAAAAAAAAAAAGGGGAGGAAAAGAGTAGGTATGCAAATAGGTCACGGGATGAACCCTTTTTTTTTATATGTTTTATAAACTCACTCATTTATTCACTCAAGTATTATCTTATAGAGTTATACTTATGCAATGGACGAAAAGTACTTGAGAGGGAAATAGGAACCGTGAACACTAAAAGGGCATCCTGAATATTCCCGCTTCCATTACGAAAAAGAAGGTAAATGAAAAAGAGAAAAAAAACTGAACAAAAGCTAACAAAACAAACTAATTGAAGACCATGAAACCATCTGCACAATGAACGCTTGTTAGAGAAAGTAGGAAAATAACTGAACGAACTCAACTCCCATTAGTTTCCTCTCACAGATACGAAAGGGTAAAAGGAAATGTTCGTAAGGATTGCCCACACATTTCGTGCCGCTGTAAGAGTGTTAGCTTTAATGTTCTTTTCTTCATTGTTGGTTCATTAACACTTCATAAGTCAGCGGATGTAATACTTAGAGTGGATAAGTAGCGTGGATAGCTTGTGGTCACGTGCGCTGTACTCACACTACAGAGAACATACACCAAGGCAGTTTGTTTTGTTTTTCTTGAAGTTTGAATACCAGTTTCCAACGTGTGAGATATGAAGATATTCAGTTGCATCTTCTCTCTCTCTCTCTCTCTCTCTCTCTCTCTCTCTCTCTCTCTCTCTCTCACACACACACACACACACACACACACACACACACACACACACACACACACACACACACACACACACACACACACACAGATGACCGATTCGATTCCCCGGAGATATTTGGGTGTGTCTCCTTTCACGTGTAGCCCCTGTTCACCTAGCAGTGAGTAGGTATGTAAATCGAGGAGTTGTGACCTTGTGTCCCGGTTAGACCTATCCCAAGATCGGAAATAATGAGCTCTGAGCTCGTTCCACACACGTCTGGCTGTCTCGTCAGAGGCTGCAGCAGATCAAACAGTGAAAGAGGAAAATAATAGTTCATTAAAATAGAGAAATAAGAAACATGTTCTTATCTGAAACTCTGTGAATCAGTGTTATTAGTTTCATACACGTAATATACATTACTTACGTCTCCTCCTGCATGCCAGATCAGGAGCCATTTATACCATGCCCACAAATAAATTGAGGCGTGGAATACATTTTTTTTTCCCCGAAACTCCTTCACTCTACCGCTACTGAATTTCACTCTGATGCTATAACCATTGTGTATTAGTGAATAAATCAGTCTGTTGGTAATTGATATTCCTTCGTATTGCTAGAGTGAAACGTTCTTCAACACAAGGAAGATGCGAGTAAAGTATGTCTCTAATATTGAACCATGACGTAATGAAGCTGTTCTACCACTTTCTTCAGTCTTGTCTCCATGTAACTTTTTTTTTTTTTTCAGCGACTGTTACACAGCTCATGGATTACATGTGTAGTGTATACTGTATATCTCTAATACCCATCAGCTTTCACTTATCTATCAGCGAACGGCAGTTTATGCTATTTGTTCATCCACGCTGCTTTCAGCCCCGCTCCGAATAATCAGAAGTGTGGGCTTTTCACGGGAATTTATGGGCTAAAGGGGATACTTTTTAGGGTACCTCCTATCTCAAAGCCCACCCGCTAGGAAACCGTTGCCCTGAGTGAGGAAGCCCAACCTGCACTCAGACCGTGGACAGGATTCGAACCCGTGCGCTTGGAGACCCATCGGATTCCAAAGCACGCATGGTTCCACTGAACCACGGCGGCCCCCAACTTGTTTAGTAATTGCCTCCCTCATCACGTGAAGCGGCAGTGATAGTTTGTGTTCGGGCTGACCCATGTATCCTTAGCTTCCCGAGGTTACTTACTTCATGGTCTACTCTGTGGTATAAAAAAAAAAAGTCGGCATTTATTCCAAATGTTTGAGAGCAAAGAGGGTTCATTTGGGTTGTAAACATGCAATTACTTCATCTTTTCTCCTTACATAGTATAGTCTCACCTTGTTGTGCATCGTGACAGCATTAATCACCTTCATCCAAGAAGCAAAAGTTGACCTCACGCCTTCAACGGCCCACGTCTCCCTGGCGTGCACCTCTTTCCTCAGCTTCTCTAGGCTTGCTGTGAGGACCACCACGAAGCTCTCGATGTACAGGTCCAAGATAGCGGGGACAAAGGAGGTTACACAAACTAGAGGAATGTTCGCAGTGACCTGGAAACTTGGAACCATGAGCAGTGCACAGGTGGCGAGCACCATGGAATAGCACAAGTAAGCCAACACGGATATGTTGGTTTTCCATTTACTTTGTCTGATTGTGAAGGTCTGCATGACGGTTAAGTATTGAGCCATATTGTCTCTATTGAGCACTGTCTCCACGCAGGCCACCACGATGAAACAATAAGCAAACACGCATGGCAAATTGATCACCACGTACCAGAAAGGGACAGGTACCAACGCCAGGTACACCACTAGGAGGCCTGTGTAGATGGTACATCCGAGGCTTAGTAGCACGACAGGCAGCAGGCGGCGGAGACGTATGCTGTAAGTGCCGCCTTTGTGTTCGACAATGTGAAAGCCCAACATTCGCGCTACGGCCATCACACCCCAATACACTTCGTCCACCCTAACTTCACGCTCCTCCTCCCTCGCCATCTTTACATCGAGCTTACCACGAGCTTTACGTCAAGGTTCTGCTTTATGGATCACAAAAGAAATTCCACGAAGACACAAACACTACAGTACTTCCTCCCCTCCGCTGCGCTAGGAAAGAAATGGCTGAGGATGATGTTCAGGAAAGAAAAAAAAAGAACAGCTCCGTGAATGAGAGCAAGGCACACACAGCAGACGTGTTTTCGAGCACTTACTAATGGCAGAACATACATGTTTGACCGTGACCTTCAATTATAATGATCACACCATGGAAAGGACAGTAGTGATAAACAGATGACTACGTATCTGGCAGATGTGGCTTTATTGAAATTTTGTACATTATAAGGAAAAAATGAAATACTGAATAAAAATGCCAAGAGAATAAATTGCTGGATGTTGTATAATCTGAAAAGAGTGCGATTAATCACTTAGGAAGCAGTTACGTTTTAGAAATGTCAGTGTGACCTCGTGACAAATATCATGTTATAAGACTGTTCTTGTTAACTTATATTCTATTTTTCAATTTGACAGTAGCATTAAACATTACTATTCTTGACGCAGCTGTGTATTTCGTGCGTCTAAATTCACCAAACCGTAATTATGTAACAAAGAGAGAGAGAGAGAGAGAGAGAGAGAGAGAGTTGTCACAGTTTATAATCTTTTATTTGAATCTTTAATTTTGGCGTCATGTATTGGTAAAAAAAAAGAAATAATGAGAGTAAATCTATGACAAAAATCAGCTGGAATTTAGAGTCAGTGGTAGCGAGAATAGGTGTCGTCATGATCGGTACCTTGCCCACTCACTCATCCTTTAGTGGCGTCCTCTTGTATTGTATTATTAGCTTGTTGGTGTGGTGTTAGTTAGTTAGTTAGTTAGTTAATTAGGTCCCGTGCTACGTGGATTACCTTGTACTTGTATGTTTTTGTTAGAGACGCGAAATATCAAACTTGCCAAGTAAAGACTCGTTAGATGGTTCGTTTCAGCGCCACGGCCACAGGAACAGTTACTTCCGTACGACAATGCAGTGGTGTGTGTTGTGAGCGGCGCAGTGTGCTCTGCCTCCCCACAGATCACTTAAGTAATGTTTTCTTCTCGTTCACCACCATTCCATATTCCTGACAATATACAGACACATTTCTCTGGATGTGGTGGCCAGGATGAGCACATCATGCATTGATACGAGTGCATGTACACCCCCTGACAAATCCTTATCACTCTTCAACCTCCTCAGCGCAGTGTCCATACATACAGTTCTACCAAGCGACACGAAGTGCACACACACACACACACACACACCACGGTAGTGTTGATGGCCGCTGCAACTCCGCCGAGCCAAGCCAAGGCAAAGGCAGGCCACGGTCCGCAGCTACCAACGAAACAATCTCAAGTCATTATTTAGCCCAATTTTCTGGGATTCTTGGGTGTTAAAGGGTGTTTTCTAGACGCTAGGTGTGGGAGGAAGAGGAGGAGAAGGAGGCGGAGAAGAAAGGAGAAGTGTGAGAGGGAGACAAGAGGCGGGGAGGTGCCCAGCAGACGACGTAAAAAAAAACACTTCGGCCTAACATCATCATTGGCTTCTTATTTATTAGCGGAGTTGGCATTGTTTTGATATTTAATTCATCAATAGAAACCTTCAACAAGTTATAATCTATAACAAAATCCAGACCAGCTGTGTTTTGTTTGTCGAAGAAATAACCGTTTCGTCATTTTATCTACATTTTAATGATTTCTTATCCGAACGCCTAGGAATGTTTTGGTATTCATTTCAAGACTTGGAAAATATGAGAAACACGTACCAAGTAACAATATTCAATAAGATCTAGTCTAACAATGCGTGTTTTCAATTTTAATGTACGTTACTGGTTAAATCTTAAAATGTAGTTTCTTTATACGACGACGAATTCGTGTTTTCTTTATTTCTCTGCAAAGTGAAAATTTTTCTTACTCATAAAATGTAATAGAATCTAGTGTGGCTGCGTTTTGTGTCTGGACATTATAATGTTTTTGTGGCTCCGTTCGTAAGATACAGCGAGTGTTCCTTGGATATTTCGTTGTTGTTACTGGGCTCGGTTTACTTTTTATATTTTGTGCATTAGTTAAAAAATATGGTGAGTCAAAAAATGTAGTGCATTTCATTGTGGGCGTCTTCTTTCTTCTCGTGATTTTCAAATTGAAGTTAAGTTACGTAAATATACGGGCCGAGGTGGACTCCCCTCCCTCCATCCGTGCCTGCCTGTACAGCAATATGCAGCGAAACTTGTGGCTGCTTCCAGTCTCAAACGTAAAGTAAAACCTGAATTAGCCAATTGAATAGGTAAACAACCCCCAGCATGCCTCAAATAGTGCTTAAGTAAATAAGGTACAGACCCGTTTAGAGTGCCCCCCACCATCACCGCCACCAGGACAGACGATACCTTCTCTCCCGCCTCCTAGCGTCCCTTCGTCAACATTTTCGTCAATTTACAGTGTTCCACCAATTTCAAGGTATTTGACTAACTTAGAAGTCTAGATTGTAGTAGTAGCAGGAGGAAGAAATGAGCAATGAAGGGGAAGGAGGACTGGATTGTTGTTGTTGTAGCATTAGTAGTAGGAAGAAGAGGAGGAAATGAGAAATGGAGGAGGAAAAGGATGAAAGAAGGAGGAACAGGAGGCAGGAGGGGTGTGGGAGATTGGTAGTAGCAATAAGAGGAAATGAAGAATGAGGGACAGTAATTATACAACTTTGTGGCTCGTTTCTGATCGACGAGAAGGGAGGAGGTGGGAAGGGGGAGGTTACGCGGTTAGTTGCGGGGTGTATTTTACGTCTGCATGTAGCCAAGCACGTGACAGTGAAGTGAGTTAAAATACAGTTATCACGTTAGATTTTACTGCCTTTCTTAATTTTTACCCTGAAAATGTGATGTTGTATTTGAAGTGAGCAGAGTACCGATTTCATGCTGGGTTCTCGTGCTTTTATTTATTCTATTTTCAACGCATTTCCAACTAACTAGCGCTTTTTTTTGTTAGCTTCGCTTTTTTTGTGACTGTCCCAATGTGTTCACCTGGAACAAGACCTACATGCGTGTTGCAAAGGTGGGATAATTTTGTGTCCATTGCACGGCTTGAGGAAATGAGTGTGAGTGTGTATGTGAGGGTATGTGAGTGTGAATGTGTGCGTGTGTGTGTATTCACCTAGTTGTAATTTTACAGGGCCTGGGTATCATACTCGTGTGGCCCCGTCTCCATATCTACACACATCCAACTTTCCTTTAAAACTATACACACTCCTTGCTGACACCACCTCCTCACTCAAACCATTCCACACCTCCACACATCTTTGTGGGAAACTATATTTTTTCACATCCTTCAAGCATATTCCCTTGGCTATCTTTTTACTATGCGATCTTGTAGTTCTACTTAAGTTTTCCTCTCTCAACATCATTTGCTCATTATCCACTTCATCCAGTCCGTTCAACAGTTTATAAACCTGTATTAAATCTCCTCTTTCTCTTCTTTGTTCCAAGGTAGGCAAATTCATTTCTTTTAATCTCTCCTCATAGGTCATTTCTGCCAATTCCGGAACCATTTTTGTTGCCATTCTCTGCAATGTGTGTGTGTGTGTGTGTGTGTGTGTGTGTGTGTGTGTGTGTGTGTGTGTGCGTGCGTGCGTGCGTGCGAGTACGTGTGTGTGTGTGTGGTGTTTCCGTTTCCTCCTCCTCCTCTACCCACACTACTGTCACCACTGTGAATGATAACTTTTCATTGGTACAGGCAAAGAGTGGTAGGCCGAAGTTGTCCCGGGACGGCTTGATATCCATTCTGGCCCATTGTATACTATTCCATTAAATAATAGATCTATGAAATATATAATAAAAACCTATTTATTATGTAAACTAAAAAAAACCATGCATATATTTTTTAATGGAATATTAAATATTTCATCAATCATGTCGATAGTTTGCGCAACCATACTCGACCTCTTCGTTCCTCTCTAGCTTCTTCCTCTTTTTCAGTAACAGCAAGTACAAGTGCAAGTACAAATCCAGCACTTAGCACAGGTTGGGGTATAAGCGGCAAGTTTTCATTCCGATTTGTTTTGATTAGTCTTGGTGTTGGTTGTTGGACCGCTTGCCTGTGCACAGCAAGAACGCAGACAGCTTGTGCGTGATAATGTTCCTGGTTTAATACTAAGTACCATGGTCCGCCAGTGTGATGATATCCCCTTAAGGCAGTGTTTCCCAACCTTTTCGCAGCGATTACCCAAAAATACAATTTCACAATTATCCATTACCCCAATGAACAAATACTCGTAATATAGGAAAAAAAGTAACTTTATTTCATACTTCAAAAACAGACAAAATAGAAACTATGCAACACAATAATGCAAATCTATAATACGAAAAGAAATAATTTTAGTTCATACATAGAAAGCATTAAAAAATTAATAGAAATCTTCATTGAAATTATATGAAAATGTAAACTGATTGCCTCATCCCATGCCAAACATCCATTACCCCAAAAATATGGGGTCATTACCCCACTGGGGTAATTTACCCCTAGGTTGGGAACCACTGCCTTAAGGGAAGTGTGTCATTTCGCCCCCCCATCCCCCTACTCCGACATCTGTCATGTAGCCTTTATCTTCTTACCACGAATATAATGGGAAGGTATGGTGGTGGTAGATGATTGTGATAAGGTGAGAAATAGTGAGGAAATGGACATGGATGTTGTATTTGTGAAAGTGATTCCTTGCCCTGCCCTGCCGAGTCACGGTGAGTCCTGCCGTGGTGGTTGTGATGCAGCACAGTGGGAGGTGGGTTTGGTGGTGGTTTGTAGGCATTTTGTTAGTGAATGTAGTGAAGCGAAATAAATGAATTAGTACTGAGAGAGAGAGAGAGAGAGAGAGAGAGAGAGAGAGAGAGAGAGAGAGAGAGAGAGAGAGAGAGAGAGACCAAAACAAAGGTTATAAAGGCAAATGATTATGAGATGAACAGCAGATTACCACGAGCGGTAATAGATAAGTCTCCACTAGCAAGAACAATATGCCAGACTTGGTGACAATATTAATAATGATTACTTATTAAATCTATGTACATCATTGGCTACCCTTCTTTGTTACTGCATACTTGCCTGGCAACGCTGATTCCAATTTTAAGCTCAGTGACGTCATTTACAGCCACTCCTCAGCGTCACAAGTATATTTAGCACTCAGACTGCTGACGCGGTTCATTAGAAATGTAACATCAGACATTTGACTTTCAATACATTTATAGGCGTAGGGGTAATCATATGTGAGCATTATTACAAAATATATTTGATCAAAAATGAAAAAAAAATAAAAGCCACTAAGTTAACTTAATAGGTAACATTTTTTGACATACATTACAAAAATGTAATTCTTCCATGAAAAAAATATAAATTTGAAATCATTTAGCATTTTGTTATTTTTATTTCAAGTACAGTACATACAGTTTCCACTAGACCCATTCTCTCTATATAATTTATACATGGCTTCATTTTTTTTGGATTGTTCAGAAACTTTATCACAGAACTACACGTTCACAGTGTAATTTGAATTATTTTCATGTATTCCATGGAAAACAAATGATCACTAATCTTTCAAAGTCGTCCACAAGCAGCTGAATGCAGGCGTAGTGGTTTGCACGTCACTACAGTGAGAGCAGCGACCTTGGGGGTGTGGAGGGGCAATTGAAGACAAGGGTGCACGTTACTATAGTGAAAGCAGTGATCGGGGCAGTTGAAGGCAGGGGTGGTGGTGTGCACATTACTACAATGAGAGGAGTAACTGAGGGTAGTTAAAGGCATGCGTCGTGGCGTGTACGTCAGTACAGTGAGAGGAGTGACGGGGGCTAAGATCGCTGACACGTGTGGGCATCCACATCGCGTCTAGTGACCTACAGTCCCAGATGGAATCTCTCCTGACTTCTCCTACTTAACTCTAGTTTGAGAGCCATATTTTCAGCCAATAGCTGTTCCCTTTCCCTCAGCAGTTGTCCCATAATACGGTAGTCTCCAGTCACGGGGCGAGGTGTCGAGCGACGAGACTGCTGGGTCGGCTTCCTAGGGGTAGTAGTTGTTCTGGGGATTTTGGGTGACCGGACCTCTGTGGCAATACTGTTGTGGTCTTGTTGCACTGATCTTTTGCGGCTTCCAGTAGGATTTACCGTTGCAGAAGAGGAGTTAGTTGTTATTTTACCACCCCTTGACATCACACGAGCCCCAGAGGTGGTCGAGGTCTCGGCGGTAGCAGCACATGGCACAGCTCTGGTTGACAACTTCAGCGGGTTTTTGTCCGTACACAGGAGTGATGAAGGCTGAGGCACCTGCGCCTGCGACCGCGGCGGAGATAACGTTGATGGTAAGATGCCTAAAGCAAAATAGCTGGTGATGGGCACCAGCGCCGCAGCGGAGGACACTCTTGATAAGTCATGAAGTACAGCTCCGGCACGTCTGTCCCTCCCGCTGTTAGGGATTCGAACCAGTGACCTGGTGAGCTGGGTCTCCACGTGAGGTGCAACCATGACTACGTGAGCGGGGTGGGGTGAGGTGGGCGGGGGTAGACTTGTCTTAGGTCACTCGATTGTCAAGTCTGAAAACGAAGTTATTTTTTATAAAGTCTGAAACATGTCAGTAACACTCAAATAAGTGACACAGCACAACACACTTTAACATCGTAGTTCACTTTAAACATCACCAAATCATATCACATTAAACTCATATGTACAGCACTATACAAATATCAACGCTTCAGAATACACAACTGTTACTTGCATTCAATGGAGAATGAAATATGCAATCGTCCGTCTTGCTACGAGACTAGCGCACGAACACTGTACGTCCTCTCTCAGCGGGCTGGGGAAGTGGACTGAAGCGGTGTGGCAACTGACAAGAGGAGGCGGGCTGGTGTTGCCACACCTAACGTTTCCTGCTACTGCATGTGAGTCACGTTTCATCATCCTCAAACATTTTCAGAGCATCACGAAACTTCCTTGCTCGATTTCTTTTTATTAATTAAGTCAGTGTAATATAATAACAAATAAAATCCTGTTTTTTTCATTCAGTTATAGGTTTATCAGTAACATGATAACGTTTATGCATTTGCAGCTCCACTGGAACGTTCTTGATGCTTCAGGACGAAAAATAATTTTATAAGAACACCCTCCCCACAAAAAAAAAAAAAAAATACATATCTGCTACGCCTCCTCCTCCTCCTCCTCCTCCTACTACTACTACTACTACTACTACTACTACTACTACTACTACTACTGTTACTACTCCTGCTACTACTACTGCTACTACTACGACTACTACTACCACTACTACTAGTAATACTACTACTGTTTCTACTCCTGCTACTACTACTACTGGTACTGCTGCTGCTACTACTGCTACTACTACTACTACTACTACTACTTCTACTTCTACTTCTACTACTACTACTACTACTACTACTACTACTACTACTACTGACTACTACTACTACTACTACTACTACTACTACTACTACTACTACTGCTGCTACTACTGCCATCACAACAAATGTCGTTGCTGTTTTCTCCTGTAATCATCAGAATGCTAATAACAATAATAACTATTGCAGATTAGCTACAGGTAAACACTAGAAAAATTAAAATTATTCCATTAGGCGCCGCAACAGGTTAGGTCAAATGGCACCGCTAGGGTTAACGAGAGGTAAACACTGGACACAGGATTATTCTTCACGATAATAACTCACTTTTGAACAACATTATGATGATTAGTCAAAGTAGCGTCAAGATGATGAAAAATATTTCATCACCAGAAGCAAATCGGCAATCCCAGTATCATATCAATAAATCAGTCCTAGATAACACTCAGATCTAGATAACACTCAATATTTTTCAGCACTTAGTCATTCTTGCATAACTAAACTCAACATGACCTTCATTAGATTTAAACGAACAGGTTAAAACATGAAAATATGCTTAGCCCATACTATGCAACGCTTTGTAGGAGGAAACAAAGGAAGTCTTTTCCGCTGAGAAAGGGAAAGTATAAGGTTGCGTGAAAAAGTAACCTTGTGCCGGTATAAAATATTGTTTCATTTATGTGCTTCGAAAGAGTCAGGAATTAACAATCTTAGAGAAACACTCACGTAGTCGAGATAGTTTAACCTTCCCACATGTTGCAACAAATCCATTCAAACATTTACTCGTTCGTCTTTTGGTGTACTTTGTTTTCGTTAACGACGTTTTTATGGAATGACCTTGAATAGTTGAGCAGCAATCATAAATAGTGAGGAACGTTGTGTAGCATCCTCTGTCCTGTACTGAACAAGGATCATGACCAAGGAAAATTAATAAGTGAGACAACCTTCTTTGGTTACGATACTCCAAGGAACAAGGTTATGTTGGTGTACAATGCATTCCTGTTTAGTACACGTACAATGATGTGCGAAGAGGGAGCGTTGTTGTTCAACTTAATTTCGCAGGTGAATTGATAACTGTACGACCAGATACATAAAATCGATATTTGTAGTAATGCTACCTAATGTGTGTGTGATTTGTAGTATATGCTAGTTTAGTGACCAGTGCATGGAGAGTGAGATATAATGTGATAAGTGTGCTGTATGAAGTACAGTATTTTGTTGAATAGCGTGATTATTTGACATAAACGCCATTGATAACAGATGTCTATCAAACACTGACGTGAAAACATTATTCCATAACTAAACCCAACCTTTTCTTTCTTTTCATCTTGACAACAAAAAGAAGTTGGCTGTAAATTCCCCCAACCCAGCATCTCATTGTTTTGTGTCTATCTGTCGATCCCAAGCTCCGCCCACAGTTTCGGTTTAAAGGCTCTGGCCACTGGCTTCAGTCGCTGACTTGAACTTTTGTACTCGCTCCGTGTTGTAATTCTAGCGTCCCCCCTCCCTCTCTCTCTCTCTCTCTACATAATGTACAATATTTCTTTGTGTTCCTTTGTTAAAGTCATAAAGTATTGACTGGGTGAACATTTCTGAGTGGCGCCGTTGTTCAGTGATTTATTTAGTCTATTTCTTTTGCGTATGTAATATTTGACACGTGTGGCAGATAACCAGTTACAGGAATGATAGAGATGGCAGATGAGTCTAGCACATCCCGGTAATAACAATCCATTTCTAGATACAACAGGATTTTAAATGAGTCGGCAGTGACTCATGTATGACGTCACATCAAGGTAACTCCGCGCGAGAGTTGCCACTTGCCTATATTGTTATTACGCTTTTATATTTTCGCGTGTTCTCATGAGTTACAGACAAACGGCATTGATATAATCATGCCCACCGTGATGCAGTGCTAACATGGAAGTCATCAGCAAAGTTCTTCAGTCCTGTTATTGATTTCATACAAACAAAGTGATGCCTACCGGGATTTCTCTTCTCTCGTGACTGGGCAATAATTTCGCAATGTTGTCTACCAGGAAGTAAAAATGCGAGAATGCGGATGCGTACAAAATTCCACTTACGATGAGTTCATTCAGCGGTGATGGTAAGAGTAATTATAGAAGAAAACAACAAATTATACCTAACATACAATGAAGTTGACGTTATACCTATGCCTGATGGATGATTATTATTTTATTGGAGGATCGTGTAATACATGGATATATATCAATTGATCCTTTTCTTATCTCTATTTATCGCATTGTTTGGTGTAAATCGAATGAGAGAGAGAGAGAGAGAGAGAGAGAGAGAGAGAGAGAGAGAGAGAGAGAGATTCATTCATGTTCGTCTGCTGGTCAGTGGTCACCCAGCCAACCTTCCCTATCATGGAGCGAGCTCAGCGCTCATAGACCGATCTTCGGGTAGGACTGACACCACAACACATTCCACACACCTGGAAAGCCAGGCCACAACCTCTCGAATTACATCCTGTACCTTCTTGCTGCCAGGTGAACAGGGACTACACATTAAGAGGTTCGCCTATATGCCTTGCAGCGCCTGGGTCTCGAACCTGGGCCTTCTCGGTTGTGAGCTGAGAGAGCAGCCAAAATTCAAAATCATAAGTATTTCCCATGTTATCTTCAATCCGTGTGGTAATCCCTACATGCCGGAGTTACATCCGCTACTACACAGAGGCGAGAGAAACACGTCATTATTTTTTTTCCGTGAAGGATGCGCTATCATTTCATCTATATAATTAACGCAGTGAGCTCAACATGACAAACAGTGCGAGTAAGTCATCAACACGCTATAGCTCAGTTGCAATCCATATAAAGTAATGTGTGAAATATGAGTACCTACATCCTTTTTCTGTGTTGTCTTGTAGCTGATTCATGTAGTCTTTTTAAGTGAGGTTTCTACGAATAATGTAAATATCAACCGGGAGTGTGCTGCGCGTGATTGTGATGCGAGGTTAGTAAACAAAGGGCCTTTCAGTCAACGCTTGTAGGTAAGACAGCTGGGAAAGAGAGTAGAGAAAAGAAAGAAAATGAAGAAGGTACACGAAAAAAAACGGAATCTTCTGTTGTCTACATTAAAATCTTTTCTGAACAATCTCAAAGAGAGAGAGAGAGAGAGAGAGAGAGAGAGAGAGAGAGAGAGAGAGAGATAATTAAGCCAATCAAGATATTAAAATAGTTTTAGTATTGTAAGCAATCAGCATAACTTCTGGGCAAACATGACCGTGGTTAGCTATAGTAATGAAACATTTAAACTTTCAACATGAAAAAAAAGAACATCTTCAGCAGAAACAGGGAAAGATTGATCTAACACTTTGTCCATTAATACAGGAAAATTGTTGCATGATTCGTTAACACATCCAGATCTAGAAGTTTTTCCCGTTTACTGCAACAGTTTCCAAACATCTTGATTTCACAGCTCTGTATCAACATTCCACCACCGGAAGCAGGACTCGATGCGGTCAGGTACGAAAACGTTTTCTTCATGGAAATTTCATTGCGGAAAATTTCCCAGATATTGCAACTTTCAGATAATGCAGCGGTACAGCGGGGCGGCAGACTTAAAGCTTTTATTCATTTGTATGATTCATTCACAACTCATATAATTGTATCTGTCATATCTGCCAGCTACAACACCACTAACAACTAACTCGTATTTGAGTACCGACCATTACAGTAGCATATTCTTCCTTTGTAAAGTACTACTTACATACTTACTTTTCTCTTTCAACTACAGTCTAAAAAAACATGTGGTTTATTTTTCTTCTTATTTTAAAGCTAAGCATATAACGATAGTGACCAGAAAACTGACCATTAGATTCAAGACATAATGTACAGTACTATGTAGAATACGTGGATTTCATACATCCTTGAGCCTTGCCCAGTCTTCCTGACAGATATGTCTACTGTGGATGACAATTATTATTTTCTTTCCTTTGTCACGAAAGGAAGTGGGTAAGACTAAATATGTTTTTGATACGTATCCTTATTTGACGTGATCATTCACATACAAAGACAGGAAACTACTTGGTAACAAGCATAAAATTTGCTTCAGGTACTCAGAAAGGCGTCTCAAAAGATATGGTTGCGACATCTGCTGGACAGTACGGCGGCGCCTCGCGCACAGATACACATACATACTAACAACCGTGACATCAATGTTCTCCTCATTAGTAACAAACAGGAAAGTCATACCAGCTTTGAAAAAATGGATTTATCCTATTGCGGACAAATTCCCAAGTATTTATTGAAATTTCGAGCATATCATGGGAATTTACGTCATCCATGCTGGGAAGGGATCGCAACAGGTTTTCCCATAACATGAAAAGGCTTCTGAAAACGAAACTTTATTCTCTCAGTGTAAAAGAATAAAACGAACGCATCTCAGGAAACATTGTGAAATATGTAGGCTGTGGCTGTGAACGTGTTCACACGTCGGTAGAGCTTCCGATTGAATATCTGTGCCTAGCGATTTGAAAAAAAAAAACAGTCGCAAAATAAATCCAACATGTTGGACATGTTCATTCGAATTACGACTTCGTTTACGTTGTGACGTCACGGTGAAAGGTTTGAAAATGTGGTGTTCCGACTAGAAAGACTCAATCAATACTTGTAGCGACTTGCTTAATTGACACATGTGAGACCGCCTTAACCAGGGTGTGCGACTAACCTGGTATTGCCTCAGAGTGCTGCAGTGATTCAATACCCTTTACTAGTTTATATAAAATGTAAATGTAGTAGTGATTAGTCTTTGCAATATTATCATTTTTACGTTTTATAAATATTATGTAAATAAAAAAAAATTAAGATAGACTTGTAACTTTTAATCTAGCTATCCCAAGTAAAAAGAGGAATAATATTATGTTGTAATGGCCTTTCATGGTATAACTATGTCAATGAAATAACTGCTAGGAATCTCAGATACTAGTCTTGTTTATAAGGTCTACGCACAAAAAAGGAAAGGCTTGGGTTTTATGCCTATCGACTGCACAAGAATCATTTCGATATTAGGGCACATTTTTACCTTGAGTTTTGTGTACGATTAGGCCATTTTATTGACATTGGAAAGGGTCTATGGAGGTCAGAGGATTAATGGCCACAGTCTTCACTATTAGAATCTCCCACATGAGTTTCTGAAGCTGTATAAAATCAACAAATAGTAAGCAGAATGAATATGGAAATTCGTCATGCTAATGAGGGGGTTAAGGCTGACATGGCAGTTTGTGGCCAATCCTTACCTAGGGTTGAAGAGAAAGCACCACCAGTCTCACGAAGAGATTTCCGTGGGTCAGGATTGAACTTGTTCCGTCACGGCCACGAGCCGATCCCTTTATCACGGAGCTATCCAATCCTTTGTACTTACACAATAGATCACTATGAATGTAAAGGTTATACTGGTGAGTAGAGCGGACGTGTAGCCTAACACAAGTAACCTGCAGTCAATTTCCTGTGTTTACCAGGTATTTTTAAGACTTGTTTGTAAATAAGAGAGTGAGGAGGAGGACGAAGTGAGAATTGAAGGAGAGAAAGGAAGAAACATTAGTGTTGGATTGCAGTATTTTTATGAAGAGGCATTAGTTTGTACTAGTTACCCATGAAAGTCTCATTCTCCCATCACGCAGCCCAGACCGAGACTTAGACAAGAGAAAACCAACATAGGTACGAGCCAGACTTAACTTAGCATAAATTCGTTGCTTTTTTTTTTTTTTTTTTTTTATAGATCGGCAGTGGACCTATACATGCGTCAGGTGGCTAGGGCCCGGCCAGGTTGATGCGTGGGGCGCGTCGCACAGCTGAAACAGTAGGAGGATGTAGGCAGGGGGGCACGTCCACCACCTTGCTTCGTCTCGGCCATTACCATGACACAATTTCACAGTCACCGCCGCTACCGGTATCCGGTATCCTAGTCTGAGACGGTGACGGGGACCGCGTTATGTCGGCGAACCATGAACTAGGAAATGCGTAGACCAAGGCAGGGAAGCATTCAGATGTAGGGAGAGATGGAAGCAGGGAAGAAATGTCTAGGGAGTCACCAATCTCTTCAATAGCAGGAAGCGTTTTCATATTCATTTCGGTTACTATTTTGGTGATTTTATACAGCTTCAGAAACATGTGTTGGGATTAGAATAGTAAAGACTCTGGCCATTAATCTTCTGACCTCCATCTACCATTCCTAATGCAAATAAAATTGTCTAATCATATCCCCCCACCACCAAAAAAAAAAAAAAGGGTAGAAATTGCGTCTCAGTATTTTGAAGGGATTAATCTTTATAATAATTTATCATGTGTGATGTGAGTGAGGTGAGTGTTTGGGTGTTCTCTTTTTCACTCATCTCGCTCTTTCTTTCCAGGTGTGGAGCTAAGGTTAACTGGAAGCCAAAACGAACCTCGCTAAGCTGCTAAACCTGCATCGGAAATTTATGGGTGAGTGTGTCTGCATTGGTTAGGGAAGTGGGGGAGTGTGAGAAGCCCTGTGAACCCTGAAACCTGTATGAACTCTGTGTAAACCCTGCCAGACCCATCAAATTAAACATTTCCAGCTGCCCGTTGAATCAGTCTGAAGAGTAAAGTAAAGTTATAAAGCACTGTACGTACCGCCTGTAAATTTGAGCTAAGTCTACCCTAAATTCATTCCTATAACTTCCTTCATTATCGACGTACGTGTGACGAGAACATCTTTGCCTTGTAGCTCAGACTCTCAAACGTTTAGAGTCAAAATGTTCTTATCTGACGTTTTGTTAATTAAGGTTTTATGTGTGAGAAGCTATAGGACACGTACAGCTTCCGTTGAACGTACGTATTTGTAGGGACCGAAGGCCTTGACAAATCCTCGTGAGAACTCCTACTTACTAAACCACCATCTCGCCAGCTGCTTTTGTGAGTCAAGCAGAGGCATGAGGAAACAAATGGAAGGAAACTGAGATTTGGACCACTTTAGAAGAGAGAGAGAGAGAGAGAGAGAGAGAGAGAGAGAGAGAGAGAGAGAGAGAGAGAGAGAGAGAGAGAGAATGGAGTAGTATAAAGAAATTAGTGAGTAACTCGTGTATTTTGGGGGGTTTCTTTTAATACTATAGAAGAATAATACGTATTAGGAGAGATTTGGATACCTTGTACTTGCAAGAAAAATCTGGAGTCCTTTCAATTTAGGTTGTTTCCTTTATATTTATTTATCCTTTAATTTGCCCAAGCTTAAGTAGTAAATCTTCATTTCTAACATGCCGTTGTGTCTCCATCTATCTTCTTAATCCCTCCAGTGCCATGACGCATTTCCATATTCATTCTGCTTACTATTTGGTGACTGTATGCAGCTTCAGAAACTTATGTGGATAATGAAATATTGAAGCCTCTAGCCATTAATTTTCTGACTTCCACAGGCTTCTCCTAGTGTCAATACAATCGTCTAATCAATAATCATACCCAAAACTCATGATAAAAATGCGTCCCAGTACTGAAGGAGTTAGCAGCAGAGATCTTACAAATGTATATAAACACTCATCAGGTAAGTGATGGCTGATGGATTCTCCTCTTCTCCCTCCTTTTATTGCTTCTCAGTCTATTTCTTCTCCTCATACATCTATGGAGAGAGAGAGAGAGAGAGAGAGAGAGAGAGAGAGAGAGAGAGAGAGAGCACAAAACCGGTGCATGTAGATTGACAGAAATCGTGATAGGAAAACGGTTAGCAGTGTGATGTATGGGCCAAGACAAAATGACGCATTTTAGATATAAGTCCATCTATGACAATCCCTAACCTTGTGACGTATTTATAAGTGCTAGGACAAGGTTCACCCTCCAGTATAGCGTTGCTAATGACCGTCTTAACTCTTGGTCAACATAGGGGAAACATATGGCTGTGTATACCATAACACGATCCCCCACAGCTGTTGTTATTAATTCAACGATAGACACCAGTAATGATGACTAAATAATGTCCTTTGATGCAATTATGTATTGTAAATAACTGCCGGGAGTTGTACGATCAGTTTTCCCCTAAATCGAACAAACCTTGCCCCTCGCGGCCTTTATGTGTTGGGTTGTTGGGCGTAGTCTTCTATTTATCTGGGGGCTGTAATTTGGTATTGGCTCCTTGGTAATGGCGGTGGCGGTGGTGCGGTTAAAGGAGAGAACAGACACAGGTTACAGTACGTACAGCATACATGCCGTTGACTCGGTGCCTCTGAA
>NC_059302.1:403424-468424 GCF_017591435.1 Portunus trituberculatus
AAGCGGTGAGGAAAAACTTTCTTCTGAAAACTGAAATAGAAATCGCAGCAAAGACAAAAGTAACAATGCAAAATAGTAATTAAAATTGTCCTTTGCGCAGCTTTTCAGAAAGGAAAAAAGAGAGAAAGAAAGTGAAATAATCATGAGTTCGAACAATTTGTGTTTTGTTTTGAATTTATTATTGCGCAGTTGAGACATTTTATTTTATCCGTTTTCTTTCACATCAACTCCGTGTGATTGTGGCGCGCCATTGCGATTGCTCCTCCCGTCCCACGGCACTTCAATACAAATCCGCTACATACAAATAAAACAACAAAACACAAACATATAAAGAAAAATGTTTGGGTTTTTATCTTTCATGTGTATTTCGTTTATACATTATTATTATTCCTTCACTTTTACGTTTTCTATTTATTTACCTCTTCCACTCCCACACTCTACTCGTCACCATGTCCTTCCACGTTACCGCCCTACTGCTTCTCACACCTCACCCTCACCCAGTAATTACTTCCTTTCTCTCCGTCAGGTAGCTCCTCGGGGTACAGGGACCGTTTCCTTCGTCCCTACTTCCTGTCACAGCCAGTGGGACCTTTCTCTGTTTTATCTTTGAATTTTCTTATTCTTTATTGCTCGTTTTTACTTTTTTCCCAGTTTGTTTTTATTCCTTTTCTGTCAATTTTCTTTTATCATCATCATCATCGTAGTCTTTATCGTTATCATCTTTCTTCTTCCTCTTTTTCTCCTCCTCCTCGGCGCTTTATAACCCCATTTATGAGCCGCTCATTGTTATCCTTCAGCCAGTCTTCATTCCATCCCTTCTTTACTGTTATAGGAAATACATTCGGACAAAATTCACGAAACAAATCAGATTAATCGAATGAGGGCTGGGAAAATTTGAGTAAAGGATGAAATAAATATAAATAAAGGGATGAAGGTGGAAAGAAGAGAGAGGAGTAATGAACAGAGTAACTGGTAATAGATAGATGATAGATAGATAGATGGAAACTGATGGATGGATAGATAGTTAGCGAGAGAGATTCACACACACACACACACACACACACACACACACACACACACACACACACACACACACACACACACACACACACACACACACACACACACACACACGAAGGCAGATTCTCACACAGTTGACAGACAGGATTAAGAATGATCGTTTGTCCCTCTCGTGTTAACAGTCGATAAGTTGTTAGAATTTAGTTTTTTTCAAGCTTGTGAGTGGATCAAACGAGATTTGGATCGTGGGGGAAATGAACAGAACACAACGAAAGTGAATGAAGGTTACTTGCTTTCAAACTAGGACTGTACACTGAATCCCTCTTCATCCCGTTCCTCTCCTCCTCCACACCCCTTCCTCCTGTCCTTTCTCCTCCTGTCTCTTTCCTTCCTTCCATCTCTTTCCCTTACTCCTTTCCTTTCCCCAGTTCCTTTTCCTCCTGTTTTTTTTTCTTTCCTTCCATCTCTCTCTCCTCTTCTCCTTTCCTCTTTCCGTTCCTATTCCTCCTGTCATTTTCCTTCCCTCCATTCCTTTATTCTGCCTCTTTCTTTCCTCCCGTCCCTTTTCCTGCCTCTTTCCCTCCTTCCACTTTTTTCCTCCACTCTTTTCCTACCTCCCATTCATTTTGCTCCTGTCTCTTTCCCTCCTTCCATTTCTTTCCTCTTCTTTTCTTCCTCCCGTTCCTTTTCCTAGCCTGTCTCTTTCCTTTCTTCCATTTTCTTTACTCTACTCCTTCCCTTCCTCCCGTCCCTTTCATTAGTCCTTCCTTCTCCCCTCAGCGCCCTTCCTCCCGTCGTGTTTGCCTTACCATGGCTTGCGTTCCATCCACGCCGTCCCTATATTTGACGCCCGAGGGGTAGGTAGTGGTAAGGTTCCTTCCATTTTCGGCCTGTGGACAGAGAGGTGTACATCAGTGAGAATCTTGAATATCATGCTGCGTCTTGTTACTCTTATGCCAATATGCACCTTTGCCATGGTTTTTATATGTATTCTTGGTGTCAGAGAGTTGTATGTACTACGTATGTCTGCCCATGCATGGTGGTTCATATGCACTCGCACATACATACATACATACATATTCATATCTACTATATTGTTTTGGTTTTGTATTTACAGTGAATTGTTGCACACAGTCTATTTATGATGCAGTTTTATAGTGTTGATTATGATAAGAAAAATTGCAAGCTAGCAGCTTATGCAAATTAGTCTAAGTCTACTGAGTATTTTATTCATTGCTATATCTATTTATTATTATTATTATTTATTTATTCATCTATTTATTTACTATTATTATTATTATTATTATTATTATTATTATTATTATTATTATTATTATTATTATTAGGTCGGCGAGGCTAGGATGGTGAACCTGCCCTGCCGCTTATATTTAAATGGGAGCCAACACTCCAAAATTGTTCTCTGAAAAATCGTGCTTGTATGTACTCGTGGAGCGTCAGTGTCGTGGATGACTCAGTGTGTCAAGACTTTGTCCTCAGCAGTCTGTTCTGTCAATCTGAATAAGTGTTGCTGCACAGTGCACCGCCCCGTGGCTAGGACGAGGAATCACTCATGTCCTTCGCCGCACATCATGCTTGAATTGGCAATGATTTCCCCAACCGTTTCATGTTGGATGAAGTGTGTGTGTGTGTGTGTGTGTGTGTGTGTGTGTGTGTGTGTGTGTGTTCAGGTAGGCAGATAGATAGATGGATAGATAAATGATTATGTTGTGTCCATATCATTATATCTTTGGCTCACTTTGCTCCGGAGTTGAAGACATTGCACATCCTCCCTAAAATGGTTTCATGGCTGATGATGGCTGTATTTAGGTTAGTTAGTCATATTGGTTACATTTCTCTTGCCAACATTTTCACTGGCAAGACATCGTGACCCCAAATATAGTCTAGTGTACACGCCTGCACCAGGAAATGTGTGTGTGTGTGTGTGTGTGTGTGTGTGTGTGTGTGTGTGTGTGTGTGTGTGTGTGTGTGTGTGTGTGTGTGTGTTGATGGGTGGATTCGTTGAGGCGTGCGTGCGTGCTTAGATGAGTATGCTTGTATATGTCATTAAATATTCCGTCATATTCAGTGTCTTTCATGTTGTATCGAGTAATGACACACATGACGTGCGTTGGTAGTACACGTGTGAGCCGGGCTTCAGTATATGTGTGCGTGTGTGTGTGTGTGTGTGTGTGTGTGTGTGTGTGTGTGTGTGTGTGTGTGTGTGTGTGTGTGTGTGTGTGTGTGTGTGTGTGTGTGTGTGTGTGTGTGTGTGTGTGTGTGTGTGTGTGTGTGTATGTGTGTGTGTGTTTCACTGTTTGATCTGCTGCAGTCTCTAACGAGACAGCCAGACGTTACTCTACGGAACGAGCTCAGAGCTCATTATTTCCGATCTTCGGATAGGCCTGAGACCAGGCACACACCACACACCGGGACAACAAGGTGTGTGTGTGTGTGTGTGTGTGTGTGTGTGTGTGTGTGTGTGTGTGTGTGTGTGTGTGTGTTGTGTGTGTTTGTCCTGGTGACACGTGCAAAAAATGGGCATTAAGTTAGGTCTAAATTAACTTAACATCTATATACTATATTATCGTGCATTTCCTAGTCTATTACTATGCTGTCTATCACTTGCACCGCACGGACCGGACCAGTGCCGGACTAAGACTAGGCTAGAGTTGCGGCAGTGAGGCTGTCAGAACCAGTGCGAGCGTTTAGTGGCCCAGCTGTTGCTGCTACTCGGCGTGCATCGATGCATCATGGGTGAGTCATGCCATGCGAACTTCTGCGTGCTTGGCGTGCTTTGCTCGGGCGTGGCTTAGGGAAGGTGTGGGGGAGAGAGGGAAGGAAGGAGCGTGGCATGAGTAGTGGGCATGGGCATTGTTAAGGTCGGCGTTAGGAAGGGCCTGGCGTGGCCCATCTCTTTACCTTCGGAGGCCACTCTCCATGGACAGCAGAGTAGGCATTAGTATACCCTGGGGGAGGGTCGTGGATATCACCGTTCGTAAGAGCATCGGTTGGTGCAGCACCCGGAGGTCCCTGCTGGCCGGCCAGTTGAGGCAGAACCTTATATTGGGCAGCGCCAGTTTTGGGCTTTTGACCTTTCTTAATCTTTTTGCCGCCCTTATTAACGGCAGGCTTAGGCTGAGGCGTCTGCTGCGGGGCTTTTTGAGACGGTGCCACTTGCTGGGTTGCTTTTGGGGGCTGTGGTGGGGCCTGTGGCTGTGGGGCTTTCTGGGGAGCGGGCTGGGGTTGCTGGGCCTGTTGGGTAGGCTGTGGCTGTGGGGCTTTCTGGGGAGCGGTCTGGGGTTGCGGGGCCTGTTGGGGAGGGACCTGTGCTGGGGGTTGCTGGGGAGGAGCCTGTTGCTGGGATGGTTGTTGGGGAGCACCGTTTTGTTGTGTGAAGTGTGGCTCGGGGGCTTTTTGGGGAGCAAACTGGACTCGGGTTACCTGCTTGAGAGGCTGTTGGTTGACCCAGGGGGCGTTCTGGGGAGTGTACTGGGGCCTGGATGGCTGTTGTGGTGGTGGAACTACTTTCTTGGGAGGTTGGGGAGCCTGCTGGGATGGCTGGGGAGGCTGGGAAGTCTGTTGGGGAGGTTGGGGAGCCTGTCGGGGAGGTTGGGGAGCCTGTTGGGGAGGTTGGGGAGCCTGTTGGGGAGCCTGTTGGGGAGGTTGGGGAGCGAATTGGGGCTTAGGTGCTTGTTGAGGTGCCTGTTGGGGAGGGAATCGTGGCTGCTGGATCTTTTGGGGAGCAAATTGTGGTTGTTGTTGAGGTTGTGGTTGAGGTGCAGTCTGTGGAGCAAATTGTGGCCTTGGGGCAAACTGCTGGCGAGGGGCTTGTTGGGGCGTGTTTTGGGGCTGGGTCATGTTCTGTGGGGCGTACTGGGGTTGGCCAGCGCCGTGGGGAGTGTAAGGAGCAGGAGTAGCGTTTTGTGTAGCGAAGGGAGGCTGAGCGGCAGGTTTGGAGAAGGATGAAGCGAAGGGAGTTGGTGTAGCATTTTTAGGGAACTGTGGGGAGCCTTGGAAGGGCGGGGAGGGGTGAGCGTTGGCTGATCCGAAAGACGTGGGCTTTGCCATCGGCTGTCCTGCGCCCTGGAACTGTCTGCTGACGACCGGCGCGTGTTGCGAGATGGTGGACGTTTCCTGAGTCATCTGGTACTGCTGCGTTTGCTGCTGAGGTTGTTGGTACTGCAGCGCCTCTGTTTGGTGAGAACCGGAAACATGGGTCTCATAACGCTGTTGCACTTGGTAACTCTGTTTGACCGTCCTGGTGGAGGAGGCTACCTGCTGGTGCTGCTGCTGTTGGTGAGTCTGCTGCTGCGTGGTCATCTGTTGTTGGAAGTGTTGTTGTTGCTGTTGCGCCATTTTGCCTGTTGGAAAATGCTTCGCTGATTTCCTATTCACATCGCCCACGCCAAGCATTGTTAGTAGTTTATTTTGGATTGCATTTCTTGTACCACAGTTACTAAGTCCCTATACTACTATATATATACATGTTGGTATTAATATTGATTCTCACACTTTTGTGCTCGGGACTAAAGGATGCTGAGCCAGTAAGCCGCTGGTCAAAGCAGGTCAAGTTTTACCCCAGTATTAGGCCAAGCTGGGCTTCGTTACATCCCAGCCGTGCTGCACCGCTTCACACTGTACTTTGTGTGTCAGGGAGACTGTATCAGTGACTCTTCAAGAGGTATAAGACATCTCAAAGAACTAAATTGGCTGCGTAATTTCATAAATTACACGGAGTGAAATGGATTCATGTAGTGAATTTATTAAATGTATGTTACGTTGACATTTAATTTTGTGTAAAGATCTTCACAAAATTCCAAGTTGTCATTCAGCCCGGAAAATTATTCGATACCTTTGAAAAACGTTTCCGTGACTACCAAAAAAATCTACTGTGTTTTGTTGTTGTATTTTCAGTGGGGGAATAACAATGGAGTGTCCATCACACCTGTTTCCATTTGCATTAAAAACAATTAGGCTCAGTTAACTCCTGAATACATTGTGAGGCGGAATGGCGGTGCGGCGCGGCGGGGTGTGCGGTAAGCATAAGCTGTCACCTGCAATAGTTAGCTGGTGGTGTTACGTAAGACTGCGGGAGGCCTCTCGTCTCCCTGCACTGACCTCTTCACCGATCTTTGGGCGGGGCGGCCACTCCACGGGGCGACCTGCGGCGAAGAAGAGCACGTGTTAGAGAAAGTTGTGATGGAAGACTTGTTGACTTACGGATTATGAGACGATGACATTAGTTAAACGTTATGACGCTGCTGCTGCTGCTGCTGCTGCTGCTGTTTTGTGTTTGTGTAAGAGAGAGAGAGAGAGAGAGAGAGAGAGAGAGAGAGAGAGAGATGTACATATCGGAAGAGTAATAAATGTCAGGGGAAGGAAATGAAGGGAAAGTGGGTAATCGGCAAATGTGGAATATTCGCATGAAAGAAAAGGAAAAGGGAAAATTCACACACACATACAAGAAGAGGAAACTGTAGAATGCAAAAAGGTCGAATGGAATAGTTATATGGGAAGATATTCACATTGTTTTCATCTTTTCTTTGACATTTTATACATCTGAATAACATAATATTTCTAAACATTTAGTGCCAGGTACTGTACATTAATTAAGTCGACGTTTTAACACACACTTGAATAAAAGACGAAAATAAATCAATAAAGAAGAAAAAAAAAAAAGATCAGTAAAGAGGAAAGGCGAGACGAAACCGCAACGGAAGAGAATCACACCAAGTAAAAGTTCAGTGAGAGTATTGAGTCAAACAAGTAAAGAACAGGTGGCTGGGGACCTTGTTAGTCATGAGGCGCAGGTGTAAGAGGGAGTGTAGCATGAAAGGTACGAAAGTGGGTGAGATAAAGGAGTGAGTAAGAGAAGGGAAGGGAGGGGAAGGGATGGGGGGAGAGAAGAGAGTTACTAAGGGTGGAAGGGAAGGGAAGGGAGGGGGAGAGAAGTGAAGAAGAAGGGGATGAGTGGTGATGATGTCATGTGTTCACTTTTGGAACATTCCTGGGGGTGTCTTGCTATGTCTAGTGTGTGTGTGTGTGTGTGTGTGTGTGTGTGTGTGTGTGTGTGTGTGTGTGTGTGTGTGTGTGTGTGTGTGTGTGTGTGTGTGTGTGTGTGTGTGTGTGTGTGTGTGACTCATGAAAGCTAATTTATTCTTTGAACTGTTAGTCATTCATTTGCATTACTAATTCATACACAAAGAGCATAATCTTTCATATCTATATTAGTCAGAGAGAGAGAGAGAGAGAGAGAGAGAGAGAGAGAGAGAGAGAGAGAGAGAGAGAGAGAATGAGACAGGGAAAAGGGGACAGGAAGCAGGAAGAACAAGGACATGATGGGAGCGCCAGCAGAAGCAGCAATATTGTAGCGCCTCCACCCACCCACTGCAAGGCCACTCACTCTGCTATATTTTACGCCGACCCACCAACCCACCTACCCACCCACCCAGCCCAAACCTCTCTCTCTCCGCTATCTGCAGCAAGACCCACCATCTCACTTCACACGCCCTCAACATCCCTACAAGTAAACAAACACACGCACATTCTCATAAAGGATTAACACGCTTTTCTTTTGTCTCGTCCATTTTTGTTACTGGAATATGGAGGCGAAGTCTAAGAGGATTCCTGGGGTTTCCGACACCGTCTAGTTTTTTCTTGTCTTTCCTTTTCTTGTGGTCTTTGGTCGTTTTATTTATTTATTTTATTTTTTTGTGGAAGAAGAAAGGGGAAATTCGACAAGAGGAAAAGAGAGGTTTTTTTTTTTGTTATTTTGTTGTCGTTATCAAGTTTCAAATCTATACATAACATCAGTACGTTGCAAAAGTACGAGTCACATCTTTCACTGCTATGTAATTGCCATATCGCTCCTTAATTGCAAATCAGAGACATCTTTTGTTCTCCGGCCATCTCTGAACAAAACCTGTATGGGATATAGATTAGAAAATATATCCTTTTAAACGTTTTTTTTATTGTAGATACCGATGAAGAATTAGTCCAGTGCTCACGGTGAAAGGATTGTTCATACCTATTTTCCTGTACGGGATATAAATCAGAAAATATATCCTTTTAAACATTTTTTTTATTGTAGATTCCGATGAAGAATTAGTCTAGTGTTCACGGCGAAAGGATTGCTTATGCCTGTTATGGAAACGATACTTATGTTCTGATTAAGTCTTGGTTTACTGACTTGCTCCGTTTAGTGTTTTTTTTTTTTCCTCTATTTCGTCCTGATCGTGTGACAGTCTCTACAAAACCCGATTATTACATATATTTCACCAGATGAGAACATTTAACATTGAGAAAGAGCACTAAACACAATGGAAAAAAAATATGTATGAGTGTATTTGTTCCTTACTTGACTTTTTACCACCATTCTCTCAGCACCACTTTTCTAATAACGCCCTTAACACCTACCCCTCTAACTACAACAATTTTGAAAGGCCGCAGAAACAATTAGCCTGGTTTTCGAGACAGTTTCTCCTTTTAGTAAACTAGAAATCTTACCAATCTATCACTAGAACCACAGAAATACCCTTAAAACACCAGTATCTTTAACCGCGGACTTTGGAAAGCAGTGATGGTGAGAGAGCAAAGCGTTTCAGAATATGGGCCTTAGTAAACCACGAGATAGTTTTCACCAGAATGTAGTGGTTATATTTAGAGCGACCACGAGACACAAGACCGCTGGAGAAAACGTAAGAGATGGTGAGAGTTGTAGTAAAGGGGGATGGGATGGGAGGGATTCGGGTGGAAGGGGGAGGAAGTGGTGAGTTATGGGTGGGATAGGGAGGCGAGACGAGATACGATGGGACGGGTGGGTGGGTGGGTGGGTGGGTGGATGGGTGAGTATGGCGCGGAGTTTGTTACTAAGGTGAGTGGCATCTAACGAGTCATTCCTGTTTTCTTTATAGCGTGAGTGGTGAAGGTGCAAGTGTGTTAACAGTGACGGCTTTTACACCAAGAACACCAACAACAACTTCAACTACGACAACAACAACAACAACAACAACAATTACTGCTACTACTACTACTACTACTACTACTACTACTACTACTACTACTACTACTACTACTACTACTACTACTACATGCATCTCTTTCTTCTTCAGCTATGACCATGTATGATGTTGCGGGGCCATAACTGAAACCAATTAATCAGTCAATCATTCCTCCTCCTCCTCCTCCTCCTCCTCCTCCTCCTCCTCCTCCTCCTCCTCCTCCTCCTCCTCCTCCTCCTCCTCCTAGTACTACTACTACTACTTCACAACAACAACAACAACAACTACTACTACTACTACTACTACTACTACTACTACTACTACTACTACTACTACTACTACAATTACTGCGACAACCAACACAGTCTTAAATTCCTTCATGTCTCTCGTTTTCCTATACGATTCAGTGGTTCAGAGTGTTCTTTTGATATTTTTGGTAGTTGTTTGTCAGGTTTCGTTTTCTTCCTTGTATTTTTATTCGTGACAAAAATACTGCAGTTTTGCAATACATCTCATCCCTCACCATTTTTTTTTTTTTTTTATTGCCATTTCTTTTTTCTTTTTTCCATTTTTCTGTGTGCTATATACTTTTATTTCCATGCAACCCGCCCGAAGTGCAGTTTGCTATTTTGAACTCTTAACTCTTTATTTTTCTTTTTTGGTAAAGTTTTATAATCACAAAGATTTTCCACCAACTCTGCATATTTTGTTGGTAGGTCTCCAGATTAACTCTTGCATAAAAAGAATTAAGAAAATAAGCAAAACAAACGCAACAACTGTGCCTTAGGATGACTCGTGTGGACATAAAAGCCTCAACGTTTATCAACATCTAAACTATAAATACAATGCTGAGAGAGAGAGAGAGAGAGAGAGAGAGAGAGAGAGAGAGAGAGAGAGAGAGAGAGAGAGAGAGAGAGAGAGAGAGAGAGAGAACGCATGCTATCGGTACAAAAGAACAGTAAGTTATATATATAAAAAAAAAAAAATCAGCCATTGTGAAATTACAACTATTGGAGATGAGGCGATCGATGCGGGATTCAAAATAAATTATATTAATGTTGTTTAAGAGAATGATTTAATTAGGTACTACTTTCTCGGGAGTCTTGCTTCTGTCTAATTCGTTTGTGTTGCCAACCCACTCACACATTTTTATCAGGCGACCTTTTAAAACACATCGTGCCACATTGCCTTACTGCCACCTCCACCATCACCACCACTACTGTTACTCCTACTACTGCTGCTGCTACTACTACTACAACAACTATTACTACTACTACTACTACTACTACTACTACTACTACTACTACTACTACTACTACTACTACTACTACTACTACTACTACTACTACTACTACTACTACTACAGCAATACAAACAACAACAATATCAACAACAATGACAGTACTAACACAATCATCATCATCGTCACTGTCACCATCATAACATCAAGGCAGAGCTATCATAACACTCCTTTCCCAGTCTAACTCTCCCTCTCTCCTCCTTCCCTTCCTCGCGTTGCACAATACGAGTAATAAGCAGGTGAAGTCATCGCCGAAAGCACATCTGGCCCCCTCACTGTAATCTGCCCAGCTCCCCGACCCACTGACCCTTCCCAGATAAGCTACTAATATAAGTGTGTCTCAGTTCCCAGGAGGCATAGTTGGCGCCCTTAATAGCTGTAAGTGCCACCTGGTCCAAGTGGCACCCGCTGATACCTTATGACACCGGCAGAGAGTCACACTATTGACACTGGCACCACCCGCTGTTGATGATCCTTACATGGCCCTCTGTGGCACTTTGTTGAGCCTCACATCTGCCGCTGGCTTCTTGGGCACCCACATACAGATTTTGGCACTAGGTCGGTATTTTTGGCGGCCAGCTGTTGTTGTTTTCGCGCGCGTGTGCGTGTGTTGGTGTATCCGTTTTATAATGGAGCGGGAAGAGACACTGGGAGGGGAAAGGGCAAGTGGAGTGGTTAGAAAAGGCTATTGTGCATCATGTCTTCTTCCTCCTCCTCCTCCTCCTCTTCTTCGTCCTTCACTCCCACCATGTGTTCCCGAATCGTCTCGAGAGATGCTATTCTTGTCCTCGTGTTGACTTTTTATTCCTCTTTTTATATTGTGCCTGTCAGTGAGTCACGCTCCTAAGTCGACTCAGAGACGAAACGGGCAAATATAAGTGAACTGGTCACACACAAGTCATAAACAGTGCCAGGCTATTAATTATTTGGCTATATTTCAGTCCTCCTTCAGAGATAAGAAGAAAAAAATGTCCGTTTTCTATTTGGCTTATTTATAAAACTAAGAAGCGTAGAGACAGTTGCTCTCATTTTCTTTATTATTATTATTTTCTGTCATCGTTGTTGTTGTTATTGGTCTATTATTTAACACTGGCGTGAAGTAAGGAAGCATCATGTCCCTGCCGTGCTCTCATCGTCACGAGCATATGAGTGGTCCTCGGTAATGGAGCGCCGCCCACAGTGGAAGTGTGCGAAGGGAAACATGAAGAGAAATGTCAGGAATCCGTGCAAGGGAGGAATGTCGCTCTGGTATTTATCGAGTTTCACACATTTATATTTTTCTATTTATATTTTTCTCTCCATCCCCAGTTTCTGTGGAAATCATGTACTGCAAACGTGCATCCTCATTCATGAATTTTCGGGATTAAATTGAATGGACGTGACGGATGGAGAGTTGAAAAAAGAAATAGCAATATGATATATATATATATATATATATATATATATATATATATATATATATATATATATATATATATATATATATATATATACACGAATGTCACTTTTTTATTTCTATATTGGTGAATTTAGTTATGCTGACAGTTTGTGGGGAAATTGTTTGATGCGATTGGTGTCAATATTTTATTTCGTGATGCAGCCACACTTGCTAATAGGCTCATAGGCTCTGGAATCATTGGGGAACGAGGAAAAGTGATTGACCTTTTTTATACCTTTACGTGGTCTGACCTTTAATCATTCCTACTTGAAAACAGGCAGATGGCAGAGAGAGATAGAGAGACAGGCAGGCAGAAAGATGAATAGATGCATAAATAACCAGGCAAACGGAGAAGTAGGCAAAGAGTTACCGAACACACACACACACACACACACACACACACACACACACACACACACACACACACACACACACACACACACACACACACACACCACCACGCAGTCGATCAATCACGTCCATCCATCGCCCAGACAGACTGCCTGACACATCTGGGCTTCGCTGCAAGCACTTAGATGGGGCGCCAACACTTCTATTATTATTATTATTATGTGGAGAACACCCAGCTCTTAATAAACGAAGCTGCCAGAAATGAATCTGTTTTTCTATTGATTCATCAGTTTATTGATTTATTAGCTCATCTATTCCTTCATTCAATTATTGGTTCATCTATTTTAATTTTTTTTTTATTTACTGTAACTTTCAAGAGCATTAATCTGAAGAAGTGAAGGTCCTACTTTAATTTTGGTAATGAATATGTTAATCGTTAGTGTTTGAGTAAGGTCAGTCGGTCGATTTGTTTCTATTTACCCTGTGACTGAATTCATAAGTATAATGTATTGCTCGTTTTTTGTGGGTCAGTGTGTTTAGTATTACATGTTCACGGAGAGTATCTTTATTTCATCATATCTCTAAGCAATAACTGGAATAATGGATGACATGCAGCATTGACTAGCTTGACAAAGTAAGGACTGTCACCTATGCATCGTGTTAATAGTTTGATTCTCTCTCTCTCTCTCTCTCTCTCTCTCTCTCTCTCTCTCTCTCTCTCTCTCTCTCTCTCTCTCTCAAGAATGACGTTTTGCACAGCGTGGCGGCGTGTCAGGCAGTGAAAGAAGGACGTAAGTATCGCGGTGTCAGAGCCATACAGGAGCCAACGAGGCGCCCAGCGATGAGTTACGACAGTGTTGACTTAGCAAAACAAGAGTGTCACCTGTACCGCACTAGTTCACAGACGCGAGAAAGGGAGGGGAGAGGGAGGAGGATGACAGGAGAAGTAAATCGTTCTGTTCGCACAAGACGGTTGTATAACAAAAGAGGGACGGTAATAATAAATAATGAGACAGCGCCATCAACACTTCATGCATTACGACACTGGCAGAAGCTTCACCATTAGAACAAAGGCAAAGCACGCCTGGGCCTTGTATGTCCCTCTGTGCCACCACCAATACGGAAGTCTTGCCCCATGTAAAGTCAAGCTATTAAGTCCAAGTCCTCGACCTCCGCGGGGAAAGATTAAGTCCACTCGTCCTTCAGGGGTGGTCAGTGGCGGTGGCTGCGGCGGAGGTGGTGGTAGAGGGAGGTGCTCACCTTGATGGGGCTGTAGAGCACAGTCGTGTGGAGTGAGGGGCGGTGCTCCTGACAGAGGCACAACCGCTACAGTGAGAAGCGATGCCCCGTCAAGACTACTCCACTATACCCCCTCCTTTGCCACCCACCTCTCCACCCCCCTCGCCACCCACCTCAAACCCCCCATCCCACCACCGCCTCCCCCTATCACCGTGCCCTTCTTTTCTCTCTCACTACCTTCACCTCCCACACTTTTCCCCCTTCTCATTCCCCTCTTCCCTCTACTCATTCCCCTCTTTACCTAGCAGTCCTCTGTCTTCCCCCTCTTTCCAACCCATACTTCCCCCCTCATTCCCCCACCATGACATCAGTGTTGGGAGGGCGCCCGTCTCTCCGATAGCTAATTATAGTGGCCCTCTCGACACCCTCTGTGGGCGGCGGGTTGAGGAGAGGAGAGGGGAGAGTGTAGGAGGGGGATGAAAGAAAGAACGAGAGCCAGAGGGGAGGTGTTGTAGAAGTGAGGGGAACTGTGTGTCGGTGTTTTGTTGTAGGTGTACACGTGTGGTTTTCCATAGGTGTGTTACTGTATGTCTTAGAACACGATTCAGTGGTTCGTGTTGATATCTGATGTGTTTGTGTCTCTCCTTTATCACGGGTCCCTTGATCTCTTTGTTTACTATTGCCACTTGTCAGGTTTTTAAGGTGATTGTCATAAGCTCACAGGGATTAAGATTGGAGGAGAACACTAAACATGATGGATAAAGACTGCGGGACAAATCTCGCAACGGTCACGTTTATAAGATCAGTACACGGATAGAAAGAAAAAATAGAGTAAGTTAACATGTGAAAGTGAAACAATATATTCGGAAAAACTCAAACGTACACACACACACACACACACACACACACACACACACACACACACACACACACACACACACACTACATGGTTATTAACTATTCTCAGAATACAGAAACATAAAACAGAAGTAAAATAATGAGTAGTATAGGAACTTATTGAATAAATGGCCAACTTTTATATATTGTTGCCATTGTACCCGAAATAAAAACGAAATATTTGACGCTCAGCTGGACCTGTACAGACAAATTAATTAATAGATATTATTTTAACCTTCATTTGGAGTATGTGGCCTAAGTATTGGAAGTTCCATTTGGTGCTGAATGAGGGAAAGAAAAAAAGGCAATTATTCAGCCAGTTTGTATATATATACATTCTTTGTTCGCTCGCAGGAAAGTGAAAAACGTTCGTTTAGTCGTTGTTTGTGCTGTGTAATTAGAAATGTGTGTGTGTGTGTGTGTGTGTGTGTGTGTGTGTGTGTGTGTGTGAATGGTTATGTATGCAATTATTCGCATTCCGAGAGGCAAGTGGCCTTACACACACACACACACACACACACACACACACACACACACACACACACATTTATGCTCTTCACATTTGCAATTAATTATTTACCTCTGTTGTATTTAATGACGCATTTTAACTATCAGTATGGTTGTTGTTGTTGTTGCTATTATTATTATTATTATTATTATTATTATTATTATTATTATTATTATTATTATTATTATTATTATTATTACTATTATTATTATTATTATTATTATTATTATTATTATTATTATTACTATTACTATTATTATTATTATTGTTGTTGTTATTGTTATCATTATTATTGTTATTATAATTATTACAAGTACAACTATTTCACTTCCCTTTATCGTTGACCTTTTGACGCACATGTGTTTACCCTTCGCCATGTCATTCAGAGAGAGAGAGAGAGAGAGAGAGAGAGAGAGAGAGAGAGAGAGGCTTGGTCTTCGAGTTTCTCCTTCATCTCTTACACTTTCTCCTTTTTTTATTTCACTTATATTTCTATGTTTATTACCATTACATTATTGGTGTTCCTTGTCTTGATGTCCAGTCCTAACCATGAGTTCGTATTCATTCAAACAGCTGCTCTAAAGGGACTCTGCTGGGAAAAGCTAATATAGGATTTCTTTGCGTGTTTTTTTTACCAAAGTGGATTCGCATTTCTCTCCACTTCTGTGTAAATCTATACGTGTCATTATTGGTTTTAACTGATATATCTATTTAATCTTTATGTTTATGTAGTACTTGGTCTTTACACTAATCTATATACATGTATGTTTAGCCATCTATATGTCTATCTATCTATGTATCTATCTATCTATATGTCTGTCTGTCTATCTATCTATCTATCTATCTATCTATCTAGCTAGCTACCTAGCTAGCTAGCTATTTATCTATGTATCTATGTATCTATCTCTCTATCTATCTGTCTGTCTTTCTGTTTGTCTGCCTATCTATCTGTCTCTATCTATCTATCTATCTATCTGTCTGTTTGTCTGTCTCTGTTTGTCATGTCTGTCTGCCTCTCTATCTTTCTATATAATTTTACCTATCTATCTATCTATCTGTCTACGTTTATCTATCTATTTATATCTATTTATCAATGTGTTTATTTATTATTTCTTTTTATCTCTCCCTCATGTGTTCTTATTTCTGCGTGTCACTTTCTCCATCTATTTACATATCTATTTAGTATTTATTTCTGCATCATTTTCAGAGCAGCAATTAAGGAATTCCAACTGGGAAGCTTTGACTAAAAGGTCGGCAGATTGGTTCATCCAGTATTTCATTGCGCAACATAGCATCGTACATTTGGAATAGGAAAAATGGAAGCCAAGTAATTATAAATGCCTCGAAATGTCAGAAGGTTATATACCAGGATCTCTGAGTTTCCAATTTTTCTTGTATTGTGTAAATTTAATTCGTCCTCTTCGTCTTCATTATCTTCATTTCACATTCTCTTTCCTTTTTTCAACTAGATTTTTTTTTTCCTGTTTCTTTTTATTCTTTTATTATTCTTGTCCATATCTCATTATTTTTGTTTTTAGCACAATCATTATATTTTTATCTCTTTTCCCATCGTGTTTTCCTTCTCTTCTTTCTCTTTATCTTTATGCATTCATTATTTTCCAGTTATTTCAGCAATTCGTCGTCAGTCTTTCGTATTCCCTTTCTGCTTGTTCCTCGTCTTTGTCATTTAATTAATAGAGTGATTGCCGATGCCGCGGGTGTAAGGAGAACCAGTCACTTATACAGCTCTCCTTTCAGACAAATGAATAACTTTCAAGGAAGTCTTTTATTTTCAAAGGTCACGATAAAGATATACACAGATTCATATTTTACCTTCAACACTTTTAATCTTTTTATATTTCGATGTTCATGGATTTTTCCTTCGCATATTTTTTCTTTTTACTTAGCAAGCTGTAAGTTAAGTCTTCCCCAGATA
Organism: Portunus trituberculatus; assembly: GCF_017591435.1. NCBI lineage: Eukaryota > Metazoa > Arthropoda > Malacostraca > Decapoda > Portunidae > Portunus > Portunus trituberculatus. Next base: position 420,114 of record NC_059302.1, read on the forward strand.
CCGTTTTATTTTGCTGCTTCGTAAGTTTCCCCGATAGATATTGCAGTTTTATTATAGCATACTAATTTTTTTTTCTTAATTTCTGTTCGATTTATTTTGTAGTGTTCAAGATTGCCTGTAATTCTTATTCTAGTTTCATAATATTTGTCCATTTAGTCACATATTTTCCCTCAGCCATTCGAAGTTGTCTATATTTGTGAGGACTATAAAGTGATGCAGTTTTTTTTTTTTTTTCTCGTGTTTGTCTCCATCTGGTCTTATATTACAGCTGCCTTAACTCTCGCAGAATGTACATTATTAGTATCAGTTTATCCGACACGTGAGACAGAATGGTTGTCTCGCAGCAGCAACCTTCTCTCTATTGATTCCATAATAGTCTCCTGAGTCAAAACTTGAAATCCTTATTACTTACTCTCTTTTTTATTGAATTTACCGTATAAGCAGCATTTTCGAACATGACACACACACACACACACACACACACACACACACACACACACACACACACGCGTATATATATAGATGAGTAATCTCCCAGAATAGCATTGAAATGACACATCGCACGGAAAGAGAGACAAAAAATGGCTAAGGTGTGAATCAGTCTTGGCAGATGTTCACCCTACTTACCCTGTCCCCCCACGCTCCGCCTCCTCCGCTCGTGTGTGTGTGTGTGTGTGTGTGTGTGTGTGTGTGTGTGTGTGTGTCATGACAGACAGGAGAGTGGTGGTCATAAAAGGATGATAGGTGCAGTGTGTGGGTGTTACTAAACTGCCTTTGTTTGGTTCCCGCGCCTCTCATGACCACGTGACAGACGCTGGCAGTAAGAAGAAGACTAGTAAAGGGCTTATTTTTTTTGTGTTTTCCTAGTCAGTTCTCATTACGTATCTCGTTAAAGGACAATGTGTGTGTGTGTGTGTGTGTGTGTGTGTGTGTGTGTGTGTGTGTGTGTCAGTAATTGATTGCCTGACTGATCGAGTGAATGATTTTTTGATAGATTTATGTCTTTTATACATAGAGCTTACATGAATAACCCACCATATTCATTCAAAAAATCTCTGACTCTTTGTATTCCTCACAGCGTATACATAGTGGAAAGGAATGCAATAATAAGACAAGGGAAATGTTTCTCCTGTGTTTCGTGTCACGGTGAAGGAGAAGAAGACGAAGGATGTGTGTGGGTAGAGATTCTTTGAGATGTGACTGTGTGACTATCCTGGCTTATTGCGCAACAAAACCATTATAACATCCTCATCACTAAATATTAATGCTAACGACATTAAGCCGCTTGTTACTTTTATTTGAGTAACCTTTAGGCAAAAATAAGAATTCAAACACTAAAAGGATTGAAATATTCTGTGACGCGTTGTGTTTTTAGTGAGATCTTTTGAAATTATGTGTAAGATCTGCACCAAAACATTTTATTAAGCTTGAGAAGAAGCCAAGGCGGACAAAGGTTAAGCAGTACAAGCAGGGTGGACACTGTGCCGGGCCGGATTCCACTTGATCTCAGGGACCCCAGAGAAAAGTGGGTCGGGTCGTTGGCTTCAGGGAGGAAAAGACTGGGAAGTGGAGGAGAGGAGGGCGGGAGAGAAGAAAGTGTAGGACTGTAGGAGTGTATGGAGAAGTCTTATTTAGAAGGAAAAATATTAGCTCTTGAGATTTTATTTTAGCATTTACTCGAAGGAATGGAAAAGAATATTATTGTTTCGACTGTTTACTGGCTATGTGGAGCTCGTGTGTAGCTTCGTGGCAGCGTTAAAAGGTCACCTCGTCAGTGTCTGGCCATGCAAACATTTAGCTGCTGGAGTGCACTAATTGACACCTGAATTTACTAGGTATCGCATTTTATCCTTACATATATTCCATTTTTTTCCCCACTTATAATAAAAATCAATGAAAAGTAATTGACTAACTTTGATGAACGTAACCATTTTTCTTTTCGATTTGGACACTTTTAAACTATGCATTGGACAGCGAAATAAACTCAATTAATTAACCATTTTTTTCTTTTACGTGTCACTTTTCCGTATTTCTGTTAAAAAACACAACACAGAGGAAGCAAATTTTTACAGCTGTCATATATTTTCTGTAATCATCTACTCTTTCTCGTGTCGTGGATATTCACAGCAAAATAATGACAGAGTAATTTTGTGAAGGTGAAGAAAAATATTGAATTACGACAAAGAAGAACAAACTTTTATAACTTTCATAATATAAAACTTTATCTAAAAATATTCGCGTTTTTGTAACATTTGCAGTAGATAATTAATAGCTTGATGAGAGAGAGAGAGAGAGAGAGAGAGAGAGAGAGAGAGAGAGAGAGAGAGATTTACGTGTCATTCCTTTTAACGAGAAATTTAGCATCAGCCTTACACATAAGCACGTGAATCAGACGGTGTTGGAAGGCACAGGTGGCGGCAGCTCAAGGAGAGGGATTAGTCAGGCTATGTGACTCCGCCATACATGTGAGGGGTGACTGGGGAAGGGGAGGTGGGCGTGAGAGGCAAGTGGAGGGAAGGAGTAGTGGGAGGGAGTGGAGAGAGAGTGGAAAGTGGGTATGAGAGGCAGATAGAGAGGGAGTTGTGAGTGGGAGACAGGTGGGCGAAGGGGGAGGTGAGTGGTGGGGTGGAGGTTAGTGAATGTGGGAGGGTTTGGGGAGGTAGGCGTGTGGTGCTCATACCTCAGTGGAACGTCATCGCTATTGGGAAGTAAGTCATAACTATATTGATAAAAACAGGAAGCTATTTTACGAGGAGCGATGCATGTTGACTCAGCTGATCCTCCTCCTCCTCCTCCTCCTCCTCCATCCTTGAGATACGTAGACAGGCTAATTGGACAGCACCTTACGTGATTGGTAGCTGTTGCCAGGTAAAACACGGAAATCTGCCTGAAGTGGGAGCAGGTCGTTGTCAGCGTGTGTGTGTGTGTGTGATTTTAGTGGTGACGGCCAGTGTGGCAGTGTTTCCCCGCGTCATGTCCCTTCCTGGACCTTCCGAGGCTCCCGCACGAGTCTTTTATGGCTTGATTGCGAGGTCGTTACTCACCGGCAGGGAATAAGGGAAAAGTTGGTTCTGATTCACTTGGCAAAGGTGTTTTACGTTTTTTTTACTTTTTTTTTCCACAATTTTCTTTGCCTTGATGCTTAAAATAGTATCTTTGTTTCTACTATCGAGATATTTATGTTACATTGCATATTTTCATTACTTTTCGTTCTACCACTTTGTTGCTTTTTTTTTTTCATTTTTGTACCTTTGCTCCGCTAGGAACGTGGTGGAAGAACGAGCGGTGAAGTGAATGATCGTGGCCGTGACATTGTGTGGCGGGCAATCTGTGGGCTGCAGATACTCCACCGTCTGCACAGGAAGCAAATTCACGTCATTGTTGTGGAAGGATATTGTCGTCGCTCTGGATGGTTGGTAACGATGAATTAGCTCCTGTGGTTATAAACTGCCTATTTTTGTGTTCTCTTTAGGAGGAATAATTTACTGCACACATTGCAAGCTCTTACTCATTAATAATTTATTAGTGAAAATTATAACGTGTACTGTCAAGTGTTTATGATTTTATTGTGCTCTGTAGCTAACTTCACACACCGATTTTTCCTTTTCATGATAATTAAAATGTCTTGCGTGGTGTGATCCTTTTTTATTCATTATTAAAAAAAGGAAGAAAAACGAGATTGTAAAGCTCCAGTGTTTTGTATAGCCTTCCCGTTCACTATAAACGCCACACATACCCATATATCATATAAACCGCCCCCTATCAAAATTAAAGGCTTTAAACATTAGGAATTTCACAGCGCTGACTGAAAACTCATTGAATAATACTAAACTAAGTCAATTCGTCCTTCTCCTCAAAGATAACTATTAACGTTACGTATTTCACTGCAGACTGAGAGGGATTGAATGAAATCGGTATTCACAAAGGTCTGCAGGAATGGACTAGGGACGGCCAGGGTACAGTAGGTGGGCGTGGATCAGTCCCTTCAGATGAACACAGGACACTGCCTTGCTGCACTGCGTCGCCAAGATGAAAGCAACGCACATATTGACACTAACGAGCTGCAAGAGAGAGAGAGAGAGAGAGAGAGAGAGAGAGAGATGGAAGTACGTAGCTAATGAAAAAGAAATAGATTAGATGAAAACAGAAAGAAAGAATTTGAGAGGAAGAAAAGCAGATTAATAAAGAGAAGGAAGGGATAGGGAAAAAAAGATAAAAATAGGCAGAAAGGTAAAAGGAAGGATGGAAAGGAGGAAAAGAAAATGGTAAAGCAACTAAGAGGAGAGCAAATAAAAATGTTGCAGAAAAATAATAAACCGTGGCACTTATTGGATGGTGAGATTAGACGTCATGCCTGACGGTGCTTCCTGAGGGAGGAGGAAGGCAGCAAGGAGGGAGTGAGCAGAGGAAAGACACGGGTAGAGGAGAGAGGAGAGAGGAAGGTGGAGGGAATTGTAATGAAGATGGGAAAAGGAAAGGACTGAGGACGTTAACGAGTAAGGGAGTGAAGTGTAAGGTGGAGGGAAGTTATTTGAGGAGAGAAGACACCAATACATAGTGGAGTGAGGAGAAAGGAAGCGGAGGAAGAGCAGATCCTCACAAACTGAGGAAGGAGTAAAGAGTGTACTGGGTGAAGAGGACATCAGATTTTCTCAATAACCCGCCAGCTTTGCAGTGAGCTCACCTGAGATCCTTCAGAGAAATCTTCACTTATGGAAACCATTCGTACTGACTTGAAAATAAAAAAAAAATGAAAATGATATTCTTTATTGAAAATCTTTACGGAATACGTACAAAAGCTTCTTAAATATAGAGTAAAAAAATCATGTTAATCTTCTACACATTAATAATATTTCATCCTCACCAGAGTTAATTAATACTTCAGGCAGTCATATAAAAGATTAAAAAGGTACACAGGATGATAAAAACCCTTTACGAAGTAGGACTGAAGATTGTAATTTAGTTTTCCTAGAAAGACGTAGGAGAGAGAGAGAGAGAGAGAAGACCTGATAGAAGTCTGTAATGGATCACAACAAGAGTGACGTAAACAAAATTCTCAGTAATCAGTAATCTGGATAGAAGATGGGGTAACGAGCTCAAGCTTGGAAAAAAAAAATACATACAATTAAGAGATAGAGTGGCAGATGAATGTAGTTGACTTAGTAATTAGGATGGTATATAGTAGTGAGTCATTAACTCCTTCAGTACCATGATAAGTTTTCATATTCATTCTGCTTACTATTTGATCTTTACAGCTTCAGAAACTTATGTGTGGGGGGACTAAAATAATGAAGACTCTGGCCATTAATCTTCTGACTTTCATAGACCTTTCCTAATGTAAATAAAATCTTCTAATTATACCCAAAGATTATGGTAAAAATCCGTTCCAGTACTGAAAAGGTTAAGTAGTTTTAACAAAAAAATATTTAACAAATGTGTGGAAGGCGATGACTGGCGAAAATAAATGTTTCATACAAATATTACCACATGTAAGGCAGCTTCTCTTATGTTCCCCTACTACGTAAGTATAAGAACATTAGGTGGGAAGTCTTACGAACTCTTAGGAGACACTGACGGAACTAATGACAGAAACAGGATTGAATTATGAGTCTGAAAGCATCACAATGTATCAGAGGCCCAGAAGAGGACGATATTAGGGCAAGGCGGGGAGGCGATGGCCACGCTGCAGATGCTGGAGGAGAGAGAATGAAGGTGCTTACTAGATGAAGAGAGAGAGAGAGAGAGAGAGAGAGAGAGAGAGAGAGAGAGAGAGAGAGAGAGAGAGATGCAGCGGAGGTGGAAGAGAAAGATAAAAGGAAGTCAGTAGGATATACGAACGCCGCTGGGAGACGAAAACCAGATTAGAAGGGAACGAAAAGAGATGAACTAGTTATAGCCCGTGAGAGTCTTGTTGTTGGGAACTTCTAAAAATAAACCGGTGGCGTAGAAATGATAGGAGAAAAACAATGATAAGGTTTCACTCAGAGATTCATATTTCACTTGCAAAACAATTACGAGAGAAAATATATTGATGTTCATATTAATATCTTTTTCTTTCTGTCTATCCGTAGCTTCAAAACAACGTGGAATTTCTATGTATTCTGGCCTTGGATATATATTTTCTTGTCGATTTGTTACTAATGGTGTTTGAATTTAGATAACAAGATAAATAGGCAGATCCTCAAATGTCCTTTTAATCCATATAGGAGTAAACAGATATGTACACACACACACCCACACCCACCCACCCACCCACCCACCCACCCACACACACACACACACACACACACACACACACACACCCACCCAAACACACACATATATATATATATATATATATATATATATATATATATATATATATATATATATATATATATATATATATATATATATATATATATATATATATATAAATACAAGCTAACGTAACATGAGGTACAAGTATACAATTATAATCTCTTAATCACCTTGCTCTTGTTTACACCAGGTATACAGAACCAGTTTGGTGGGTGTTGAGGTACAGTACAGGTAAAGGTAGATACACCACTCATCTCTCTCTCTCTCTCTCTCTCTCTCTCTCTCTCTCTCTCTCTCTCTCTCTCTCTCTCTCTCTCTCTTCCCTTTTCTTCCTTTTGTTAATCAGCACGTCCGTTTTCTTTCATTATCGTCCGTGTTCCTCTCTCTCTCTCTCTCTCTCTCTCTCTCTCTCTCTCTCTCTCTCTCTCTCTCTCTCTCTCTCTCTCTCTCCTTTACTTTCGTCGTTGCTCCCCTTGTGGCTAAATTTGGTTCTGGAGCGCGTGCCTCAGGTCATGGGTGGCGATAGTGCATATTATTTTAGAGGCAGTGGTGGTGGCGACGGCAGTGGTGGTGGCGGTAGTGGTGTGTAGTGAGGAGTGGTCGTTATCTCTGCCTCTTGGAGCAACACCACCCCACCAGCCCACCACCAACCGGTCTGCATTCACACTCAGCTCATGGTCTGTGTTTGTCTCGAGTATTGTTGATAGTCGTGTGTGGACGTGGAAAAAGTAGTGAGAGGAAGATGAATAAGTAGATAGATAGATAGATAGGTAGATAGATAGATAAGATTGATAGATAGATATTTAGATAAATAGATAATTGGGCCTATTTTAAATATTCATGTTGCCCTCGGCCAGTTTTCCCCATCTTACATAAAAGATAGATAGATAGATAGATTGATTAATAGGTAGGTAGATAGATAGATAGATAGATAGATAGATAGATAGATAGAGAGAGAGAGAGAGAGAGAGAGAGAGAGAGAGAGAGAGAGAGAGAGAGAGAGAGAGAGAGAGTAAATACACTATACTCACCTCCGGGTCCCTTGCCCATGGAAATTTTGCCCATGAACCCCTGGGGCTTGGTGATCTCAGCCCCTGGGGGAGGCCACTGGGGAACCTGCTCCATGGTCTCGGGTTCCTCCTCATGCAGCATCCTGAGCACTTGAGAGCCTCGCAGGTGTGGCGCGAGGAAGGCTGAACTGAAGAAATCCGGCCTGTGGGAGGGAGGAAAAATTACATTACCAGTACATGTTGCAGAAAAGGTGGTTTAATTTTTTTTTTTTTTTGCGTACACACACACACACACACACACACACACACACACACACACACACACACACACACACACACACACACACACACGGTTTCCCAATTAAAAATGTTCTTCTTTCACAATTCTGCAATTTTCCCTTCCGTTAGTCCTCGCTTTACTTTCGCTGCCTTTGGTCTGAGCACCTTGATGGATCATCGTCATTTGTCTTTTCATTTATTTTTTTTCCTGCAACATTTTCATTCGTAGTGTATTTCCCTGGGCAGTTTTATCTCTCAGTGTGTATCCTACGAAAAAAAAAAACTATTATTTTGTGCGAACACACACACACACACACACACACACACACCTTTCCTAAAATGTCTATTTCGGGTCTATTTCATGATTTCTGATCTTTTTTTATTCTTTATAATTGACTCCATTCTTGGTCTTTACAATTTTAGTGTGTCTGCGCACGATATTTTTGCCTTCTGTTATTATTGTTTACTTCAAATAACTCTTTACAAATTGTGTTGATTGACTACTTTTTCGATAAAAACAATTTCCACTTTTTCTTTGCAAACATTTTTTTTTTTTTTATGACTCGTCAACTGTGACAATTAGTGTTTGATCGATGGTATTTGTGGGAAACCTTGTATCTGACGGGAAGACAGAAAGAGCAATTGGGTGTTGGAATTCTATGGTTCGGTTTTACGCTGCGGAAAAGTCTGTCTGGCTTTCTTTTGATTAACGTGTAATGACTTTTCAGTTCCGTATTTAACGCGGGCGCTGGTGAGCGTGGGTGTGTAATTGAAATCAATGGGACTATTAACATTTTATTGCTTTCATATGTTTGTTTTAATTTCGTGCTCTGGTTTCCCGACGCTGGAGCAACACGGTACGCCATCACGCCCTATCAGTGGCTGGTGAATGTTGATAATGAAGCAGCTGAATGATGTGTAATTTTCACGTAAATTTTCATCCAGAGAAAATGTATATGCTCACCTACTTTGTAAAGGATGTTGCATTCGTAATATTTAGCTTATTTTTTTCCAACAGCAACAAAGGATGATAGCTCACGGCGCTGTGGAATGTAAACGGCGTGAAAATATATGTATGTAGTCTATATGTATATGTAAAGCAAAGTTTGTGGTGGATACATAAAATAGAAGCTTGCCATTTGGTAACATTCAATTTTTTTTTTTCTAAATAACTTTGGAAAAGGACGTGTGGGTTCGGGAAATGTAAACAGGGTGAAACAAAGTGTGCAGTGAATCGTAAAGAGCGGGTCCTCATTGGGTACATAGCCATCCAAGTATATAAAGGAGTGAATCCGTTAACATTTGAGTGCTCTATCTAGATTACTTTTTATCAGGAGTTTTTGAGTTGCCAAAGTGTTTTTATTATTCCATTATTTTAGCCTTTTATAGATAAGGATTGATAAGGATTATAACAGACTGGTTATCTGTGCCCGTTGGAAGTACGCAGTAATAAACTCTAAAGCTTTATGAAATGTGAGTCAACGACATACGAGTGTAGCAGTGTTGCAGAACTTTGATCGTCTCATCTCCGCCTCTGTCTCTTATAGTTCTGTAGTGAGCTTCAGAGCACCATTACTTGTTTGCCGTCAGTGTTCTTTCAGCCGCCGGCAGGAACATCACACTATCTTCTCATTATGTAATTCTGCCGTCTGACCTTACCCCGTTCCCCGCGTAACATTCACTGAGGAGGCAGGTTAATGGCAGACTGTCAGAGTTTTCACTGCATGTTAAATTCATAAAGCCGTTGTCACACACACCAACACACGCAACCGTGCTTGTATCAAGAGCTCTGAGTCTTACAGCAGCGCTCCCACAGCACCAATTAAGGTAGCCACTGACGTCTGACCCTGGCCGCGATGATGATATTGCTTGTCACGCTCATTTTTTACTTTCTGGTGGAATGGCGGGGAAGATGAAAGGGGTTGACGAAGGAAGAGGACAGACATGCTGATATCAATATTTCAAACAAGCTATAATTACAAAAAAATGAGTAAGCTTTTCCTCGGCTCTTAACTAAACCCACTCATTACTTCATGGAGTCTTTTTATCTCCATAATATTTTACATTTTATGCAGTAAAACATGCATAGTTAATGAGCAACTGAAATTTGTGTTGACGAGAGGCTTTTAGAAAGAAAATATGATGTGAGAGTTTTATTCCGATACTGTTTATGTACGAGGGGAGAAGGTACGGTGGTGAGGCTTGAAGCATAAGGGGAAGGGAAGGGAATAGAAGGGGAAAGGATGAGCGTGGTGCGTTTGCCTTCCCCACAATGCTTCGGGCAGGTGGAAGGGAAACACTTTTATTTTAGACCTACTTGAATAACCCATGACCTTTTGCCGCCGTGAACAAATGACGTGCTGTGGAAATTCGTGGAAGTCGGGGAGCTTATTCGAGCGGCAGAGATATTCCTGGCGAAATGAGAAACACGCACTAAACTGACAATGCAGAATGTCTCGTGCCTTTTGGTTCATGTGTGTTTCGCTCTTTAGTTTTGTTCATGCGTAGTAGTAGTAGTAGTAGTAGTAGTAGTAGGAGGAGGAGGAGGAGGAGGAGGAGGAGGAGGAGGAGGAGGAGGAGTGTAGTAGTAGTAGTAGTAGTAGTAGTAGTAGTAGTAGTAGTAGTAGTAGTAGTAGTAGTAGTAGTAGTAGTAGTAGTAATAGTAGTAGTAGTAGTAGTAGTAGTAGTAGTAGTAGTAGTAGTAGTAGTAGTAGTAGTAGTAGTAGTAGTAGTAGTAGTAGTAGTAGTAGTAGTAGTAGCAATAGTAGTGTAATAGTGTAGTGTGTGTGTGTGTGTGTGTGTGTGTGTGTGTGTGTGTGTGTGTGTGTGTGTGTGTGTGTGTGTGTGTGTGTGTGTAGTAACCAACCCTCTTTCAGAACATAAATACATCAATAGACACCGTGGTCAGTATCTTTGTCAGCCTACTTTCTTTCAATGACTTGGTGGCAGCGAATGGTACTGAGTGGCGCCCAGAGACAATGTTTGGTGTCAGCTCATCTGTGTTTAATGGTAATAGATGTAGCAGGATCCCTCTTTTCTGTGGATGAGACTTACATGCGCCCTCGTCAATGATAAATGAATAGATGAATAAATTGAATTGTGTAAATGCATCAAAGCAGTATTTTTAAAACAGCCCTCCTTTGAAATTTCTGAGACCTGTTTCAGTATATTTTATTGAAGCATAAGTGATTAGTGCAGCGATATAGAATGTAGTACAGCGTTACGGCTTTAGAGATTTACCACAACTAGACACACTAACCACAACGAGTCACCATAAAAAGATTACAAAATAAAATAAATAAGTAACATCCATCATAACAAAATGTCCGAGAAAAATAATTGTAAGTGTATGTTTCTGTGATCATTATTCTCAGCCATCCCTTGATCCTTCCTTTCTTTGCATCTGTGTTCATTTGCCAGCCAGGTGTAAATTGGCCGGTGTAAACATTATGTTGCGGCAAGGCTCGTGTGTTTCAGGCCCATATTTTGAAACACTTCCTCGCCGGACCTTCACTATTTTCAAAGGCCTAAAGGTGAAGTGACACGGGTTTTTAAGGATATTTTTGTGATTCTAGGAACATGTTAACCCCTTCAGTACTGGGACGCATTTTTTTAAAGTTTTGGTTATGATTATACGATTTTATTTACATTACGAAGGGTTTATAGGGCCCAGAAGATTAATACCCAGAGTCTTCACTATTTTGATCTCACATAAGTTTCTGAAGCTGTATAAAACCACCAAATAGTAACCAAAATATATACGAAAACGAGTCATGGTACTAAGGAGGTTAACAAGTTTTTTGCATTATCAACAGAACAAATACTCTTTAGAACTCGACTAATCGTCTCTGTGGTCTTTGAAAATAGTCACAGTGAGAGAAGGAAGCCTTTCTGACTATGGCGTTCACGATAACCAGCCTTTTCCCGCTCCTGTTATGGTGTTCAACTTGATAGCTTTTCACTGTTTCCCCCCGCGCTGCGTGACTTTGTTACTGCCGCGGCATTATTTGATCAATTTACTGTGGTGGTGTTTCCTACATGCGAATAAAAGACTAGCATGGAAATAATCTTGATAACAGAACATATAAAGATTAATTATTAGATGAAATATGTTTGACCCCCAAAAATAGCCAGGTCATGTGATGCTGTAATGAAGTTAAAAAGAATTGTGGACGTCGTGGCCATCACAACATCAATTTTTCCTTTAATTCTTGTCACAGTGTAATTGTCCTTTATTCATGTTAACATATATATACTCGTTGTAATAAATACCAAATACATTTCAATCAAGTCGGCGTTTTTTCAGTTACATGACACGTGAAACTAAAGATAGTGCAGGAAATATTACTGGAGGCATTAGTGAAAAGCAAAAATGTAATGTCACGTAACTGCATTAACTGCTGACGGAAAGTGAGGAGAGAGAGAGAGAGAGAGAGAGAGAGAGAGAGAGAGAGAGAGAGAGAGAGAGAGAGAGAGAGAGCCGGCAGATATGTGTACAAACTACGGTCTTCATTTGAAAAGCAAGTGAAAGCAAAATGCAGCAGCCCATTGAACAAAGACAGAGAAGCAATCGTATCTCACCACAATCTCTTGCATGAGCTTCTTTCGTCTGTGTTTCTTTCATTCCACTCAGACTTTCCTGCATAATCCCTCCTTTCCGAGCAACTCCCGTGCCAGGCCAAAAGAGGGAGTAGAGGAGAGGTTGCACATGACTGAAGCATACAGTATAGTGGTAGCGAGAGTATAGGGTCTGGAAGTTTAGACAAGATCTTTAAGGTGTAAGGCAAGGGGATACTGCAAGGAGAAAAGTCGGTAATGAAGAGAAGGAAGACTAAGCGATGGAAAGGCAAGGGAAGAGAATAGAGTCTTTATCATGTGTCTGATAAGGAGATGCAGGAGATGCAGAGAAGATAAGGAGGATGGAGATGGTGAGTGAATCCTCGGTATGTGTTTGGCAAGGGAAGATGAAGACACGGGAGGAGGAGGAGGAGGAGGAGGAGGAGGAGGAGGAGGAGGAGGAGGAGGAGGAGGAGGAGGAGGAGGAGGAGGAGGAGGAGGAGGAGGAGGAGGAGGAGGAGGAGGAGGAGGAGGAGGAAAGAAGTATTTAATAGCCAATTTCATAGTCTTCGTACTCTACCCAAACGAAAGTCTTCCTTTTGTTCTAGCGTATACCAGCATGGGAAGCGTTTTGGTTGTAAAGCTTACGAAAAGACTCCCTCCCTAAAAGCTACCTTACCAACCCAAACATAGCTGTGGAACCCTATTACGGCTGAAGTGGATCTGCTGGTTACCTAATAAAAGAGAGTGACTGTGTAAGTGGAAAAGTGATGGATGTTTTGGACAAGAACGAGGGAATAGAAGGGACGGTGGTGGTAGAAAAGAAGGGAAGACAAATGACTCTTATATAACATGACACTCTCATTACCACGACATGTATTTGATTCATTCAAGATGGATAAAATATAGCATCATCTTACCCATCCATCTCTGTTTACTTTTACTCCGACTAATGGATGAAGTGATAAGCTGGAAATTGTCTCATGTGTGTAATGAAAGTTCTTTAGATTTGACACAATAAATTACTTAGTGAGGAACCAAGTGACCCTCAGTTTGACTCCCCTTTGATTTTGCTCCTACATGTGAAGTAATTATGGTGCTGTTTGTCAATGTGATTTTAAAAGGTTTTATTTATTTATTCTTTTTTTTTTTTTTATCTCATTCTGTTTTGTTGTGTCATATTTTGTTTGTGTTTCTTTTATATTATTTTTATTGCAATGCTGCTAGTTTGGTATCACTTTCCAATTAATCTCTCTCTCTCTCTCTCTCTCTCTCTCTCTCTCTCTCTCTCTCTCTCTCTCTCTCTCTCTCTCTCTCTCTCTCTCTCTCTCTCTCTCTCTCTCTCTCTCTCTCTCTCTCTCTCTCACACACACACACACACACACACACACACACACACACACACACACACACACACACACACACACACACACACACACACACACACACACACACACACATCAGTCGTTGAGGGATATATAAAATTTAGGTCAGGTACAAAATCAGTTTCATATCTTCAGGTTCCAGTTGACTTAATTTAGGTCAATTCATTCCAAAAAAGGGATGGAAAATGAGTACGAGACGGAGGGAATGTATAACTCTATAGACTCGTTCCTCTTGGTAATTAATTATCTCTTTCCTGTTTTATTATTTGGTTAATGGTATTTTCCTTTGAACTGAAAACAAATATGACTCTCTCTCTCTCTCTCTCTCTCTCTCTCTCTCTCTCTCTCTCTCTCTCTCTCTCTCTCTCTCTCTCTCTCTCTCTCTCTCTCTCTCTCTCTCTCTCCACTCTCTTATCTTTTCAACACATCAATAATAATCACCTTTATTTCGTGCCAGCCAAATCATTCTTTCTCTTACATATTTTCCGAGTCACTTAATCTTACTAGTTCGGCTTTAACTTTTTGAACTGATATTGACCCAATGGTGTACAACAGTTCCTCTTTGCGCGGCGCGTGTGGCAAGGCTGAAGTGACAGCACGGGAGCGAGTAGTGTCGAAAAAACAGTAGAGTGCAGGTAAACGATGTGACAGCGAGCAGGTGTGCGAGGATAGCAGGTGCAGCAGAGAGAAAGAGAGAAAGAGAGGGCAAGGATCAGGTGCTGGTATGACTTGGAGGGAGTCGAGGTGTAGCTGAAAACAAAGTAATCGTGCCAAGGAGAGGTGACACTAACAAGGACAGACTCTGAGGCACACGAGTAGATACAGTACAATATTATCCTGTTTTCTTTGACACGCGCACTTTTATGAACGCACAAAGAAAACACTTGAGTTTCCTGTGCACGGTTCTGGTAGCGAAGGACAGGTGATGGTAACAGCATGGACGCGTTTCTGGGCACGCAAACCTCCATATGTTTTTTTTTTTTTTTTTTTATCTGAGGTTCACACGCGCACTTTGACGGGCGGAAAAGACGCTCAAGTTTTCTGGTATATTTGGCAGGCGTTTTAGGGGTTGGGTGGGAGTGGTTAATAGGGCGCCAGATCGTCTTGTCTTCCGGGTTCCTTGCTGCTTACTTAAGAATAACTACAGGTGTTTGAGGTTCCCGTGAAACAGGTTTTGTCATAGTGGGGATGAAAAAAAGGGAAAAAATAATTAAGAATGAAAGGTTAGGTATGAATTGCTCATTCACTTTTTATTAGCTTAGAACTCTGTGAAATTCCAGCTTTTGATCTCTGAAGGCTTTGAATTGGTGATGAAAGATATGAAAGATGAAGGTTGTTTATTTTTAAAGGACGATAAAAGATTTGGTATTTTCTGATTATTTATAACTATTTGTATTCTGATTTTTATGTGTGTATTTTTTATTGTTCTTTGTGCAAGGAATGGATTTGTTACGCCGTTATGATACAATCATTTTTCCAATTTGACGGAGATAGATAGACTTTGATTGAAAGATAGATAGATACGTAGATATTTGTGTATTGTACGTAGGATGGTATATATATATATATATATATATATATATATATATATATATATATATATATATATATATATATATATATATATATATATATATATATATATATATATATATATATATATATATATATATATATATATATATATATATATATATATATATATATATATATATATATATATATATATATATATATATATATATATATATATATATATATATATATATATATATATATATATATATATATATATATATATATATATAGAGAGAGAGAGAGAGAGAGAGAGAGAGAGAGAGAGAGAGAGAGAGAGAGAGAGAGAGAGAGAGAGAGAGAGAGAGAGAGAGAGAGAGAGAGAGAGAGAGAGAGAGAGAGAGAGAGAGAGAGGTGTGTTATAATTAATAGTAGAAATTAAATTATGCAAAAACTAGGGCACACACACACGTGTGGATAAGGTGGTGAAAGTGGGATCGGGCAGACAGACGTCCACGTGTAGGTTCGAATCCTACCACATACCACCTTGAAACTGTGCCATTTGTTACCTACATGTCACCATGATACCCAAGTTCTAGGTGGTTGCACCGAAGATGCGCTTGGGTGGTGATATGGACCCTAATTTGGGTACCACTATAAATAAAATTACCTGCGCCATTAATGGGTGGAAGCTGAACAGCGCTTCCTATACATACTCTTCAAGTATACCTACAGGCGCTATACTCCATAGGCCATAACACACACACACACACACACACACACACACACACACACACACACACACACACACACACACACACACACACACACTATGCAGATACATTTATTTCTATTCACGAACAATAAGAAATTCACACTTTTCAGATCTCTATTAAAACAAAATGATAATATTCTCTCTCTCTCTCTCTCTCTCTCTCTCTCTCTCTCTCTCTCTCTCTCTCTCTCTCTCTCTCTCTCTCTCTCTCTCTCTCTCTCGTCCTTTTTATTCTCGCTATCATCGTCTTTTTTTTTCATTTTTTCATTAGGTCCGTCTTTCAGTTTTCTTGTCCTCCTTTGCGTCCTTTCCAGCCTTCTCCTTTCTCCTCCCCTCCTCTAATCTCCTCTCCTCTCCTCTCCTCTCCTTTCGTCTCTCGTTTCCTATCGTCCTCTTTCATTTCCTCTTCACAGAAAACGACTCAAATTTTTTCTCCTCCATAAAAAAACGAACTCACATTCACCAAAATAATGGAAAAAGAGAGACAGGCTTGGAAAGAGTCTTGATGCGGCTCTTTCACGCTGGTCACAGTGAGATAAGCTGATACCAGACGTTCATAAAGGTGAAATGCACTCTGAAATCATTAAAGGCCTTCTCTCTCTCCTTGTCTCTCTCATTTAAGCTCCTTGTGGCGCCTCCTCTCTCTCTCTCTAGCTCACTCAGGCGCCTCCTCTTAAAGTCTGTTTGTGTGATCCTTTTGGTAATGTTGAAGTGTTGTTGGTATTGTTAGTGTCTATCGTGCGTTGTGGTATTATATGCAAATAGGACAAGGGAAATAGACAACTGATAGACTGATAATTTGAAAGAGAGAGAGAGAGAGAGAGAGAGAGAGAGAGAGAGAGAGAGAGAGAGAGAGAGAGAGAGAGAGTCCATTTAGCTTTCGAACTCTAGGACAGTAACTTAGTTTGTTAGTTTCTCTCTCGTTGGTTTATCCTTAGAGAGTGCAGACTAAAGGATACATTGATGGATAGATGGATAGATGGACGTGTAAAGACAAACAAATAAACAGACAGACAAAAAAATACATCATTACAATAAGATAGAATAAAATAATGGTGAAATTTCTCATTCATTTCATGCCGAGAGTTCTTCTTTCACTTCCTTCAGTAGATCGAAAAAAAAATCACAAAAAAACGCAATTCCTGGCACGATCTTGACGTTTTCTATTAGCGAATAAACCTTTGGCAAGTCGTTCTGTTGATTTGGCTTGATTTTCGCGTCAGAGTTTTAATGCAAGAGTGTCTCCTGAGATGGAAGGCTTCGGTACTTTTCATGAACCGTCTCTTACGTCCATAGTAATTATCACTCAGACAGGAAAGTTAATTGAGATGTTTTTGAGCTTTGAGAGAGAGAGAGAGAGAGAGAGAGAGAGAGCAGAGGCAGTGATTGTTTTAGAGAAAACACCGGAAGCTGATGAGAGAGAGAGAGAGAGAGAGAGAGAGAGAGAGAGAGAGAGAGAGAGAGAGAGAGGTTGGACAGGGATGAAGAAAAGAATGAAAGGAGGGAGAAAGAAAATATACAATAGATACAGAAAAAGGAAAAGCAGAAGAATGAGGAGAAAATATAAGAGAATCGCGGAAGAGATGGACGGAGAATGGAGAGGAGAAAGACGATTATGAACATTGTGAGAGATTGAACAACATAATATCTTCATTACGTGTGTGGCTTTGTGTAAGAGGATGAGACGAAGAGGAGACAGAAGGACACATAAGAAGAGAGAGAGAGAGAGAGAGAGAGAGAGAGAGAGAGAGAGAGAGAGCACACTTGCATCAACGAAGAAAGAGCGTGCGTAAGTTTTTAACCAACTCACCGTTAGAGAAAGGAAAAAGAGAAAACAGTTACCGATCTCTTATTTAATTCCTTTAATTTCTTCAACTCTGTAACTTTGTGAGCGACTGAGCGAAAAGACAGACAGAGAGAGAGAGAGAGAGAGAGAGAGAGAGAGAGAGAGAGAGAGCATAAGCATAGAGGTGATGTGCTGAGAGATAGAAAGGGGAACAGACTGGCCGGATAAGGGGGGCGGCAGGGTGGTGGGGAGGTTGGTGGGTGGTGGTAGGGATGGTGAGGGTGATGGGAGGCCGTTAATAGGGTGGCGTCTTCGTGTCCTTGACGAGGCCGCTCATGCTTTGGTTTTTGGCTACGATCTTAATATTATTTTGGCGTCACCCCGCTGCAGCACTCTCTCCTCGCGGCCCCGCAACGCCCACCTGTCCAACACCCCTCTCCATCACCCCACCAGCACCCCTCAACGTCCAACATCAAACTACCCACTCCAACAGTCCTCATATATTCATTTAGTACTTAGTCAACACCACTACATCACCACTCCAATCCCACACCCACCATGCTTCCAACCCCGATTCAACACTCTCTCGTCACATCGTCAACATCTCTTCAAAACTTCCGCATCACTCCTCTAACGCACCATCAGTCCATGAACACCACTCCACTACACCAGTATCCTTTCAAACGCTTTTAAACACCACCTCATCATTTCTCTAACACCTTCCCCCGCCCGTTAATAGTCACTCACCACCTCCTAACACCCCCTGAACTTCCTTTGAACATTCGGTTATCAATGGGATTTGCATTATTGGAAGAGGCCTTTCTCAAACTAAACTCCCTGCGCCTTTTTACCTCCTCGCTGGTAATCGTCTTTTCCGGGGAGATAAGCGGTTTTACTCTGAGGGTGAAGGGAGGACTTTGGCGCATGGGTTCAAATCCTGGCCACGATTGGAGGGCAGGAAGGGCATCTGCTTGAGGTAACGATTCGCAGATGCTAAAATCAAGACCTTCATTATGGCACTGTCCTAGTCTTCATGTAATAGGGAAACCGTACCCAGAAAAAAATGATTTAAGCGGTTTTGCACCACAACGCCGTGCCCTCAACGAAACTCCCGAGTGGAAGTTCCCGGTTTAAGCTGCACTTATATTTTTTTGTTATCGTGCTTACATCGCCTCAAAATGTTGCGTTGCACGGATCATTTATTATTATTGAGGTGTTCTTGATATCGAGAAATGATGCACGAGTCCTGGCTGGCTTCGTAGGTGAGGTTTATAATTTGACATTTTCATATATTCATTTATATTTCAGCGGCTTCCTTTTATAGAGGACAGGCAGTGGGGCTTCATAAGATGCAAATTGTGTCCGTTTTCTGTTGTGCTCACTAATACTGCTGGAACTCTTACGCTACGCCGTTCACTTCACCTTTCGCGGTTGTCCTCCAATCGTCCGTGAATTTGTAACTCGGAATTGCAAAATGACAATATAATCTAATTTTCAAGACTAAACTTACAAAAGACGAGTGTCAGCAGAGTTTCGCAGTGTTTCCTTGAGTTGCTTTGAATTGCATGTCTTATTTTCATTCTGGTTTGACATTTCCTGCTTCTGCTTGTAAAGGCAAAACAAGTGAAGGAAAGAAATTCTGGAGATAAGTTTGGTATTACATCTGGCTGTGTATGCTGATTGATGCTGGCTGGATATTTTCTCTCTCTCTCTCTCTCTCTCTCTCTCTCTCTCTCTCTCTCTCTCTCTCTCTCTCTCTCTCTCTCTCTCTCTCTCTCTCTCTCTCTCTCTCTCTCTCTCTGTGTGTGTGTGTGTGTGTGTGTGTGTGTGTGTGTGTGTGTGTGTGTGTGTGTGTGTGTGTTTGTATGGGTGGGTGTGTACATAGTCCAGTGCACATATATCCACAACAATTTCAGTATCTCGAGTATGAAAATAGACTGATGACTGTTTCCACACTGTACAACAATCTTGAGAGAGAGAGAGAGAGAGAGAGAGAGAGAGAGAGAGAGAGAGAGAGAGAGAGGAGAGAGAGTCAAACAGAAAGAGAGATCAGAACAGAAGCTAATGTTAATATGAAGTAGTAAAATTTGAAAAGTAAACATAAATTATGGGTAGAAAAAAAGGAAACAAAGGTTGACACACAAGAAGGAAATCTAGTCTTCAGAGGACAGCAGAAATTGAGGAGATATTTTTTAAAGAGTTTAGGCGTCACGTAACCCACCGGGACATGACTGAAGCTTGGAACCCGCTGGACTCATTAGTAAATTAACCTCTTTACTCGTATCACGTGAACCGCAGTGACGTGAGTGAAGAGGTGAAGCACTCCAGCTCATCAGCAAACGAACCATTCTCTTTGTGTTAACTGTTGCCACTAAGGAAGAAATGTGAAACGTGGGAACCTTAGTGGAAGAAGAAAAGCTGGAATGGAGGAAACACACACACACACACACACACACACACACACACACACACACACACACACACACACACATACATATACACACACGTTATGTATTATTTCGCTTGAAGTCTTCTTTATATTCTAACACAAATGCGTTTTCTGCCTTTTAAAGAAAATATGTACTGAAGAAAGAAAAGAAAGAAAAAAAAATGGTAGGAAAATGATAGAGGAAAAATAGTGAAGGTTTTATTTGGCAGAGAGAATTTACAATGTTTCGTCTTTTTAATCTTGTCCACGCCTGAAAATCTACAATATACTGCATTTTCTTTTTAGATTCGGAATACGTAGACACTTTTTTATCTTTAGCAAGCGTAGTAATTGATTGTTTCCGCCAGTATTTACTTTGAAGAGACTTATTTAGAGTTTTCTCGAACAAATTAATGATGAAGCCACTCTTATAGAAAAATCCCTTATGAAAATTAACCACTAACTTGTTCGAGAAAATTCTAAATAAGCTTCCTTAAAATAAATATTGCCCCAAACAATCAATTACCAGGTTGCTAAGGAAGTAATCAGATTCTTTACCAGTACCACTTGTAGATTGTTCTTTTTGGGGCTAATATAAGAGACCTTTCTTTATATGGTGCCTTGCTGATTGATTATATTTCGAGTGACACCTTTGCAGCGCCTCATGCAGCCCTCCTCACTCCAACCATGCAATCGACATGCAAGATAGGATTGTTAGGAAGAATGTGGGTATCCTCCTGCCACTCGACGATAGCTTCAAGAGGGGTTACCTGTCACCAGGACTCGAACTCTGGTTAACAAGATCACCAATTCCGCTCGCTCACCACTATGCCACAGCTGTCTCTTGCTGTGTGTGTGTGTGTGTGTGTGTGTGTGTGTGTGTGTGTGTGTGTGTGTGTGTGTGTGTGTGTGAAACCTTCTCTTGTCGTGCATCCTTTAAGCGACAAAAACAAGGCACTTTGTCTCGCTGCCGCCCACTGGGTCATGGCACTCTTCGTCCTTCCGCCCACACTTTCCCTCCCACCTCCTCATGCCCGTCCGCTCGCGCTCAGAATAGATCTTGAGGCTGAGGAGAACGCCCAGCTTCCTCACCACTATGCCCTAAATAATGATAATGTTGGTAATAACGATAGTATTATTATTAGAAGTAGTAGTAGTAGTAGTAGTAGTAATAGTAGGAGGAGGAGGAGGAGGAGGAGGAGGAGGAGGAGGAGGAGGAGTAGTAGTAGTAGTAGTAGTAGTAGTAGTAGTAGTAGTAGTAGTAGTAGTAGTACCAGTAGCAGTGGTCTAAGATGCATTTCCAGTTGTCAGGTTCGGGGCAATATGTAGCACAGGTTTTTAGGGTGGGACAGGTTAGCCTTTGGGCATGAAAGCACGTTTGCAAAGTTCATCCGGTATATAGCAGCTACATGTCAGAGAGAGAGAGAGAGAGAGAGAGAGAGAGAGAGAGAGAGAGAGAGAGAGAGAGAGAGAGAGACCTATAACGTACACCACTATTAAAATGCCATAACTCATTCTTACCTTAACTCAGACCAGCGCTATTTCCTCTTCCTCCACCGCCTTGCACCGTCACGCGCTGAGCTAACACGCCACGTAACACCACAATCAGGACACACGCACGTCACACACGCACACGACCAGGTACGGACGGAGGGGGGAACCGACACGACCACTACGACCACAGCTACTACTACCACGCTACCACCACTAGCCCGCCACCGCACGGAACACAACCCGACAGAAGGGGACTCACTCACCCTCTCTCTCTGCCTCTCTCCCTCCCCTCTCACTGCACCGTGTCGTGGGTGGGAGTGGAGTGGGTGAGGGGTGGTCGTATGTCGAGGGGTGGATGGAGGGTGGAAAGGGGGTGGAGGGGGAGCGAAGACGGGTCCCAGGTGCCAGTTTGTGTTAGATGCCACGAGATGGAGAAGAAGACGACGAGGCTAGGCGGATGGGAAGGGAAGGGGCTCTGATAGTGAAGTATGTGGATGTTTATGTTTTTTTATATAAGAGGGGAAAACTGGCCAGGAGCAACAGAAAATATTAAATAAAGCCCACTTACTTGCCAGTCCCTTTACATATCCAACAGGTTAAGCAAAAGACAGGAATAAATGTCTTGAAACCTCCTCTTAAAAGAAGTCAAGTCATAGGAAGCTGGAAATATAGACACAGGCAGTGTGTATATGTGTGTGTGTGTGTGTGTGTGTGTGTGTGTGTGTGTGTGTGTGTGTGTGTGTGTGTGTGTGTGTGTGTGTGTGTGTGTGTTTGTAGGTCGTGCTGTCTGAGTCTGTCTATGGCTCAAGGATATATTAGTATGTTTGTCCTTCTTTGTGTGTGCGTGCGTACATGTGTGTGTGTGTGTGTGTGTGTGTGTGTGTGTGTGTGTGTGTGTGTGTGTGCGCGCGCGCGCCCTAATCAAGATGAAAGTAGCACATATCGCTCAGGTAATAAATCAAGGTATATTTTTATCTCTTTGCCAACAGGTGTATTATATCTTCGTACCTAACACACACACACACACACACACACACACACACACACACACACACACACACACACACACACACACACACACACACACACAGGAAGAATGTTGACGTCTGCGTACATACCAACAGGTTCTAAATAAAATAATCCGCGGCCACCTTGAGTCACGTCTAGTCTGCCACCCACTCCTAAATTGGGTCTTATGCAGAGGGGTATTTAAAGAGGCGATGAGGCAGGACCAAGCGGGTGAGGTAAGGACCAAGAGAGAGAGAGGGAGAGAGAGAGAGAGAGAGGGGAGGGAGTGGCCGTGAGCGATGGGAACACCTGTGCGAGGCAGGCTGGCTGGCTGGCTGGCGGGGAGGCTGAGAGGCTGAAGTTGGGTGGCCGGGTGGCTGGTTAACGAAGACACGTGTAAGGAACTCCATTATCTCCATTATCAGAAGCAAGAATAGAGATTAGGAATTTTAAATCATGAACAGTAGTAAAAAGATTTTAATATAGGAAGCGTGTCTTAGCTCGATTTTAAAGGAAAATGTGTTAAAGTTACATATTAAGATCTCCGTTTCTGCAATAGGAACCCAAGGAGAGGCAATTATGAGGAGAAGGGATGAAGGGATGGTATAAGAATGAATAATGGCGGTGATAAATTTGATCACGTAAAGACAAAGATATAGAACAAGACAAATATATAGCAATTACAAGAAATGCTACTAATTGTAAGGAAAAACGAGATTAAGGAAATCAAATATGACGATTGTTAATATGAAGTCACCATGTAAGGAAAAAAAGTATATGCAACAAGATAAAAAAAATGTATGTTGTACTGCACAAATCAGGAAATATGTAAAATCACCAGGAAAGGTAAAACAATAAGAAAATAAAGGTGAAAAAGAGTAAAGATGGAAAGTTTACATATAAGGTGTGACGCTATGCCTAAAAATGGCCGGGGAAGAAGGGAAGTATGGTGTAAGTGCAAAAAACAAGACCACTTCAACCTAAAAATACTCGTGACAAAAAGGATTGAAAAATATAAAAAAAAGAGAAAAGAAAAAAAAACTCACCCATCGAAGAGGAAACGAAAGAGGAATAAAAGAAAACAAATGAAAAAAAAGGCCTTCCCTTAAACCTAAAAATACTCGTGACAAAATCGAATGGAAATATTGAAAGAAAAATAGCCACCGAAGAGGAAACGAAAGGGAAGAATATAAAACAAAATAAAAAAAAGGGGATTCGATGAAAGCTTGTGAGGACTGGGGAGAGGAAGAGGAGAGGAAATACTGGGTAAGATATAAAAGAAAATACCAAAGACGTGGGGGGGAGGGAGAGAAGAAGAGAGGAGGAGTGGAGAGGGAAGCTGGCGTGAAGCAAAAGGAGGAAAGAGCATTTTTATAGCGAACGGGAAAGAGTAAGTGCACAAAAGAAACATAGAAAAAATATCGTTTTGTTGCAGAAAAATCGGAGAGAGATTAGCTACGGAAAGAACAGAGGAGGAGGAGGAGGAGGAAGAAGAAGAGGAGGAAGAGGAGGAGGAGGAGGAGGAGGAAGAGAGAGAAAGACGATAAGTAGGAAAAACATTGATTTATAAAAGAAACAGAAAAGAAATACTAGAGAGAATGAGGAATGAGAGAGAGAGAGAGAGAGAGAGAGAGAGAGAGAGAGAGAGAGAGAGAGAGAGAGAGAGAGCAGCAAGGATGGCATGCAAAAATTAGGAGCAGGATGGTGAAGGCACGCCAAGAAAATGCCTGCACCAAGATAGTTAGTCAGTGTATACGCGACTTGCCAACGACTTGCCAGACTTCCCGTTAAAGGCACACAACTTGTTCACTACTGACTCAGGGCTGTTGCTGGCTGGGGAGGGGAAAGACAAGAGAGGAGAGGGAGAAGAAGACGAGGTAGGTAGGGCGGGAAGGCGGGCCGGGGGGTGACAGCACAGTAGAGACGAAACTGGTGCGTGTTGCAAGAGTAGAGACAGGGAAAGGTGGGCTCTACGGAAGGGGAAAAAAAAGCATTGTCGAGCGAGTGAGTTTTGCGAAAGGGGAAAGAAAAAAAGCTGTTGAGTGTTTATCTTTTTTTATTCAGAGCATGTGGGACAAAAACAAAAGTAAACGAGAAAAAAAAAGGAAATATGTGGAGAGAAATGTAGGTAAGATGCTTTTCAGTGTGAGAGGAATAAGTAGAGAGAGAGAGAGAGAGAGAGAGAGAGAGAGAGAGAGAGAGAGAGAGAGAGAGAGAGAGAGAGACAGACAGACAGAGAGAGAGATTACCAAAGAGAAAAAAAAAGATCTCAGCACAGAAAAACAAGGTAGCACACACACACATGCACCCACCCACTTACCTACACCCACCCACTTACTCACACACACACACACACACACACACACACACACACACACACACACACACACACACACACACACACACACACACACACACACACACACACACACACACACACACACACACACACACACACACACACACATTGTACCTGTAAGCTTTTTTTCATCTTTCCGTCAGTCTGTCTTATTTATTTCTCTGTAAAAAGGATCAGGCGAGGAATAGAGAGAGGAAGCGCGGAATAAAAGCCTGTCAGTTCTTGCTGCAGGGAAGAGATAACACTAGAAACGTTCTGCTCACGTAAAAAAAAAGGAAAAAAATATAGCAGGTAGGTTTCCCGACACTGAATTTACTGTTTTGGAAGAGAGAGAGAGAGAGAGAGAGAGAGAGAGAGAGAGAGTGTGAGTGTTATGCTATTTGTTACCTCACACGTAAACTTCCATCTTCATTTCAAGAATCTTCCAGCCTCCGACCTTTATACTGCTTGCTTCAACCCTTCCCGCCGCCGCCTCCGCCACCGCCGCCCCACCACACTCCTCACTCGCCATAATCAACCTTTTGGCTCGGATCACTTCACCCACTAACTGAATTATATAAAGTGCTCGTTGACAGAGTGATCGAGTGACGTGTTTATTGAATCTATCGCCTCTCCGGTTCGCGTTGCATTTGTGTGTGTGTGTGTGTGTGTGTGTGTGTGTGTGTGTGTGTGTGTGTGTGTGTGTGTGTGTGTTTAATTGATTTAAATATGATGTTATTCCTTTACCTGAAAGAGAGATAAAGAGAGAGAGAGTGTGTGTGTGTGTGTGTTTCACTGTTTGATCTGCTGCAGTCTCTGACGAGACAGCCAGACGTTACCCTACGGAACGAGCTCAGAGCTCATTATTTCTGATCTTCGGATAGGTCTGAGACCAGGCACACACCACACACCGGGACAACAAGGTCACAACTTCTCCATTTACATCCCGTACCTACTCACTGCTAGGTGAACAGGAGCTACACGTGAAAGGAGACACACCCAAATATCTCCACCCGGCCGGGGAATCGAACCCCGGTCCTCTGGCTTGTGAAGCCAGCGCTCTAACCACTGAGCTACCGGGCGTGTGTGTGTGTGTGTGTGTGTGTGTGTGTGTGTGTGTGTGTGTGTGCTTCTTCCTGTCAATTATCTTTGGTGTTTTTATTTGTTTTTTATTTGGCCGTTTTTCCTTGCTACATTTTCTTCATTCTTTCTTTCTTTCTTTCTTTCTTTCTTCTTCTTTTTCTTCTTCTTCTTCTTCTTCTTCTTCTTCTTCTTCTTCTTCTTCTTCTTCTTCTTCTTCTTCTTCTTCTAATTCTTCTTTACTTCTTTTCTTTTTCTTCTTCTTTTTCTTCATCTTTCTATTTATTTTCTTCTTCTTCTTCTTCTTCTTCTTCTTCTTCTTCTTCTTCTTCTTCTTCTTCTTCTTCTTCTTCTTCTTCTCTCCTCCTCCTCCTCCTCCTCCTCCTCCTCCTCCTCCTCCACCCCACACCTAAGGCACATATACTTCCCTCACTTCATACATTCTTCACACATCTCTTTTTGCATTCCATTTCATCTTCCTTCCTTTCCTTCCTCCACTTCTCTCTTTCTCCAACCATTTTTCCCCCATTTTTTCCCCTCTTTTCCTTCACTTTTTCTGCTGCTCGACTGGTCTTTCCTCCTCCTCCTCCTCCTCCTCCTCCTCCTCCTCCTCCTCCTCCTCCTCCTCCTCCTCCTCCTCCTCCTCCTCCTCCTCTTTCGTCCCTGTCAGTTCCACCCCAGTGCTTAATGTCAAAATGTGTTGCCATGTATGTGTATATATATTTTTTTTATCTGGAAGTTTGTTAGGAAGATTATTTTTTATTTCTTTCATCACACTATACTTTTTGTTCTCCTCAAGTTTCGTTGTTTTTAATCATGTTTATTCTCTTTGTCGTGGTCTCTTTTTCCTTTTTAATACGTGTGGTTGTTTTAGCTTTCTAAATATTATTATTTTTATTTTTTTATCAATTTTTTCTATGTATGATCATTGTTATCATTATCTATCTGTGTCTTTCTGTGTATCTGTCTGTCTGTCTGTGTCTCTGTGTGTCTGTGTCTCTCTCTCTCTCTCTCTCTCTCTCTCTCTCTCTCTCTCTCTCTCTCTCTCTCTCTCTCTCTCTCTCTCTCTCTCTCTCTCTCTCTGGTACAGTTAGTCTTCTTTGTCTGTGATCGATCATTCATGTAGTCTTAATTTTTAGTCAATTCTGTCTTTTACATTTTGCTTCGTTAACTTTGCATTCCCTTCTTTAATTAAACCTGACCGAGTGAGGAAGATTACTTATTATGTGCTCTTCCCCTTAATTTTCTCTGGCTCCTTTGAGGTGTGTGTGTGTGTGTGTGTGTGTGTGTGTGTGTGTGTGTGTGTGTGTGTGTGTGTGTGTGTGTGTGTGTGTGTGTGTGTGTGTGTGTGTGTGTGTGGAGTCGAGTTATAATTTCCCGTGCAAAATATGAAAGTCATTGCCTCGTGAAAATGATGCAAAGTTAACGCTCAAATACATTTTTAATTAATAATGTGCCTCGTCCGAATGTGATCTGGAATGGTTTTCAGCTTTTCCCCTGAGTGGGTGTCTGTGAGTAATTTATAACGTCTGCATGCTTGTCTGCTTCCTGTTTACCTACTTACCTGCCTATCTGCTGGCCTTGGTGTTACTTACGTTTTAAGTTGCCCATCTTACAAATTCTACTGGAGGAGGATAAAAGTTAATCTCTTCAGTATCAGGACGCGTCTTCATATTCAGTCTGGTTAGTATTTGGTGATTTTATATAGCTTTAGAAATATATGTTGGGGATTAAACTAGTGAAGACCCTGGCCATCAATCTTCTGACCTTCATAGACCCTTCCGAATGTAAATGAAATCGTCTAATCATACTCAAACCTCAAGGTAAAAATAATGAAGGTGGTTAATCATATCAATACATACATAAAAGCGAATAACTCCACTTAATAACCTTTCCCAGCCTTCTTAACTGTCCTACCTAGAAATTTACCATTCACGTTTCCAGTAATGAACGAGGAGGCGCTACAGGATCACAACAAGCAATATATTAGAAGGAGAATTTGGTCGCAGTTGTTAAAAATTGTGTTTCCCAGCAAGAGCCATCGTCTGGAAAGGGAAGGAAAGGAAAGGCAAGTGGTGGGTAACGGAGCGTGTTGATGTATCCAATGCCTTTCCTTTGCCGTAATATTGGTGATGGTGGCTGTGATGGTGCTGATGGTAATGATAATGATAATGATGACGATGATGAGTTTTCTTTCAGTATCACATTCTTTCTTACACAAATAAAAGATGGTGATAATGTTGATGGTGATAGTATTGATGATGTAAGGTGGCAAAGAATGTGCATACCCTCCCATCGACAACCTCCATGAATAACAAAGAGCGATAATCAAACTACCATAAGAACTGCACATGCCATGAAGAGCAAAGAGTAATAATAGGTAAACCAGCACAAGAAGTGAACACTATATCAAAGACACACAGGATAACTGAAGCTGCGTGAACACAACTAAAGAACGAAAGGCATTAAAGTAAAAAGAATCAGCAAACTGACTGAAGGTTTTGCACATGTCAAGTACGTGATTGACTAAGAAGGGAAACGTGGAAGCTACGTGAACACAACTAAAAGAATGACAAATAATAAAGTAAAAGAAATCAGGGAGAGGCTTTGTACATGTCTAATACGTACGTAGGCGTGATTAATTAAGAAGGCGAAATGTCAATCGGTTACGTGAATTATTTTTTGCAGCTCTGATAATAAATAAATTAACTGCAGATATGAATAATCTGTCGCTGATCTCCCCCCTGCTTTACCTGCACGGATGTCAATTGAATGTCACTGGCTAACACTGCATATATTTTCACAGCGAGTAGTATTGCCATAAGGTCAGATTAAAATGCGGAAAAATTATTAGTATTCATTGATGGAGATATGAATAGAAGATCAGTAAATTGTAAAGTGGTAGCATGTTGTGTGTGTGAGAGAGAGAGAGAGAGAGAGAGAGAGAGAGAGAGAAACTGGATGCTACATAAGAGGGAGTGAAAAAGAAGAGATGATAGAGAGAAGAGAAGAGTGTGACGGAACGTGAGAGAGAGAGAGAGAGAGAGAGAGAGAGAGAGAGAGAGAGAGAGAGCTCAGAATGTAAAGAGAAAGAAACAACTATTCCATGTATTTTTATCTTCTTTTCTCTTTCGTTGCGTGAGTGAGATATCAAGCAGAAGGAAGCGACTTGGGGGGCTTGGCGTTCTGGGGGTCGTGCCCTCAGCGACCCGATGAGAATATATTTATGCTGCTCCGTGCGTCTCTCATTCTTTTCCTAATGCTCCTCGTTGTTCTTTTATGCATGCTTTCCCTCTTCTTTTCTCTCTTTATTCCTCCTTCTTCTCCTCCTCCTATTACTACTATTACTCTTCCTCCTCCTCCTCCTCCTCCTCCTCCTCCTCCTCCTCCTCCTCCTCCTCCTCTAGCTCCTCCTCTTCTTTGAGCATTTGATCCTTTTATTCCATCTTCTTTCACATTAAGATCTCTTCTTCTTTTACATCCTCCTCTTTTTCCTCTTCCTCCTCCTCCTCCTTGAACATTTATAGACTATTGGTCTTTTTATCTTCTCTTCTTTGACATCAAGATCTCTTCCTCCTCCCCTTCCTCTTCATCCTCCTCTTCATTCCCCTCCTCCATTCTTCTTCAACGATTAACACCTGTTTTAAATGAGATTAAAATTGGAAGTGTTGGGAGCGTCTGTGGTTTTTATTCTTATTGTCTATTACTGTGGATCGGAAGGAAGGCGGGGGTGAGATTCCAGACATCCCGCGTGCTTGAATGAAGGCGCTGGGTAGAACCAACATCTCGCCTCATTGAAGGTGGATTGTAAACATGGACGGGAAGTGTTTGTTTTTACTCCACGTGGGTGTATGTTTGTGTGTCTTGGGGTGGAGGTGGAGGGAGAAGAAGAGCCTGTAAGAGAGAGAGAGAGAGAGAGAGAGAGAGAGAGAGAGAGAGGGAGAGGGAGAGGGAGATAAGAAAATATCAAACAAATAAGATAAGAATAGATAAAGCAGAATGTGAAACGATAAGACCATGAAAGTTAAACACACACATACACACACACACACACACACACACACATATACACCGTCTGCTCCAGTGTGACTTGTGAAAATCATGTCGAGTTTGTGAGAATAAAGGCGAGAGGCAGAGAGGCGGACTAACAAGGCACAAGATTAGAAATGTGGAGAAATAAAGACAGACGAAGGGAAAGGCAGATGGCAAAGAGAGGGAGAGAGAGAGAGAGAGAGAGAGAGAGAGAGGCAAACATAGAGAACACATACAGTATAAGATTTCTGTTTCATGGAAGTATAAGAAGTAGTGAGTCTGAGGAAGTCACATCATAACGCATGGAGGTATCGCTGGGTATCGTCAGCCAAGAGAGCGTCTCCACTGGTATTACTTACTTCTTTGATGCTAATCCCATTTTGAAGCAAGGAGTGGAAGAGAGAGCGGAAGGGCTGTAGTGAGAACCAGTGGAGGAATAACTTGGGACAGGAAGACAGGTGGTGGTAACAGAGAACTCAGGTATATAACAGCTATGATGGTGTTGGGTGTTGAGTTTGTTGACTTGTGGGGTTTGTTTTGTACGATTTGACTAAACTGGTGTGTCATTGTTTGATTTTTGTTGTTATCTTTTATCTCTTTTCTCTTCTATGTCTTCTTCTGTCTTTTGTGTATCCTGTTACGTTATATTCCTCTTTTTTATTGTATTTCTTTACTCTCGTTCCTTCTGTTCAAATTTGAGAGAATGCTACACCGTTGTTTTCCTTTTGTATTTTGAAATATTGTGTGTAATATGTAACAATGTATGTGATCCTTCTGCAAATAAATAACCTCTTTACAGTTCTTCTTATTTTTTATATATGAAAGTCTGCGTCAGTTTCACCCGAGAATGACAAAAGGTGGAAAGCTGGAGACCGTTTTGATTGAAGGAAAAAGAAAATTGGTACCACTTTGACTTTTATGCAGCGATGCCGGTCTGTTTTTTGTTGCTGTGACGGGAATACCTGAGTCACTCCTCTCGTTAGTTGAATTCGCTTCCCTGTTCTCTGCCTCGCCTTGTTTGTTGCCTCTCCTCCACTGTTTTGGAAGTTTTTGTTGTTTGTTTTATCAGAAATTTATTGAATTGTACTCTTTACTTGCTTGCATTTTTAAGTTTTTTTTTATTGATAATTTGTTTTGGATTTTACTTATTTCTTTTTCATGTATTTCTTCTCTTCTCAGTTGTTTTGTGGAGGTGTACTATCACCCATCCTTTCTTTTACTATTTTTTCGCTTCTCTCAATTATTTTCAACGTTTTTTATCATTCTTTTTCGAGCTTTCTTAGAGAACGCCACCTTTTTCTTTCTTTCTTTCTATTTTCAACATACTTATAAGAGTTCATCTTTAAATTGTCTTGTGGAGCAGCGCCATCAGTCTCACTCCTTCATTTTACTTTTCTGGTCCTTTATATTTTATCTTCTTAGAGTTAAGCGGAGGTGCATCTTCAGAAATAGAGGCTTAATCATCCCCTAGTCTTCCTAAACATCAAGGCGTGCGTAGCTTGACAAAATTAAGATCTTAATCATACAATAGCTACTACAATGATCAGGACGTGAACTGTACAGCGCGGATCTTCACCAGCGGCAGACATCACTTGTACTATTATAGGATGTGCGTCGCTTGTGTCGTGTGTCGCGTGAGTCTGTTATATTCTGAGCACCACCAGCCTTAAGTATTTCCTGTGTAGTGTACGTAAGGCAGAGGTACGTCTCAGGTTATTTTGTTATGAATCACCAGCATTCATCTTTCTTAGAGGCGAATGGATATCAAACGTGGAGTGAAGAATATACGTACATGATGTATTGTACATGATATTAGTGTATTCCCAATAGGAAAATATATGTATGACCTTTCCCTTCTCAGTATGTGTCTGTTTGGCTGTCTGTCTGTGTGGCTATCTGCCTGCTTGCTTCCCGTGCTCTCTCTCTCTCTCTCTCTCTCTCTCTCTCTCTCTCTCTCTCTCTCTCTCTCTCTCTGTGAAAGTAATATATTTTCTCTGCCTGCATGCACATAGTCTTATCTTAAAAGACTTAGCATGATGTTCATTAGAGAGAGAGAGAGAGAGAGAGAGAGAGAGAGAGAGAGATAAATAGATAGACAGACGAACAGAGACACATCTGGCTCGCTGCCGACCACTTCTAGAATTCTTTGCATCAGATACAACAAAACAGGCCAACCTGCCCCATTTCCCTCCCCTCCCAGTCACCCACGCATCCTGCTCATCCTCAAACCTCCCTCCTTTCCTCCCTTTCCCCCGCACTTCCTCCCCAACCTCCCGTCTCCTCCCTGACTCACCCGCCTTCCTTTAATGTATTTGGCTTTTGTTTTGCCTGTGTAGTCATTAAGTAGGAAGATTGTAGATGGTGTGCTTTTCATCGGTTTATCTTTAAGCATGCGATAAAGGTACCGCGTATTTTTTATGTCTATATATGCACCAGGTTAGAAGTTCCCTTAAAAATGGCTACCTGAGAGAGAGAGAGAGAGAGAGAGAGAGAGAGAGAGAGAGAGAGAGAGAGAGAGAGAGAGAGACCTTTTACAATTTACATGAATTCCCTCACATCTTTCATCTTTCCTCTTTGTACAGACGAAAATTGGGAAAAAAAAATGTATGACGTAATATTAATAGTTCGTACGCTGCTGTAATATCCATCAGTGCAAAGGGAAAGCGTTTTGTTGAGTTGCTGATGAGCTTAATGACACTCACTGCTCGCATCAAAGTCACGCGATGAATATGAATAAAAACAAGACTAATAGAATAAACCAGACTTGAAGTACGTCCCATTCGACAACCATTATAATGAAAAGAAAAAAAAATAGAATAAATAAATACATTGCTAAACATTTGGCCTCGTATTCTCAAAAACTTCTGTGATTCAACTCCTCAATTTCAAAAGCCTTACTTAAATTTACACGAGTTGTTAAGGTGTTTTTACGAATATAGAGGAAGAGTAACAAGACTTCCACATTATTAACTGTAGAAACACTCTTGAAAACCCCGCTACTCATCTCTGTGGCCATGGAAAATAGTTGTAGTGAGAGAGCAAAGCGTTTCTGAATACAATCTTTGGTACCTTTAGACAAACTGTGGCTTCTATATCAAAGCACCTAATATATCAGTGTCCGCCTCAAGGTACACTGCAGACTCGCCAGGTGTGTTCACAAATCAGGCGTCCTCAGGGTGATGACGCGCCGCTGCCTCAGTATGGGAGGGTGAAACAGAAAGCAGCTATGCGGAACACGGCGAGACCTGTTGGCAGTGCTGGCCTCGTGGAGAGGGGAGATACGGCGCGCGAGGATGGAGAGAGAGAGAGAGAGAGAGAGAGAGAGAGAGATGATGCGGGGAGAAGCTTAAGTGCATTTGTCTGTTCCTTCTAATGAGATTAATGGAAGGGAAAGATGGAATAAGAAGGGAATTTTGCCATGAGAACAGTGACAACAGGGTGAACAAAAGAAGAAGAGAAAGGGAATGACTGTAAAAGACGAGGTAGAGATGGAGACACAAGAAGTTCAAATAAGAGAGAATATCCCACAACACAACGATGGGAAGGAGAAAGGGAAACAAAACTAAGTGAAACATGAAGAAAACAATAGAAAAGAATATACACGCGAAAGCAAAACACCAACTGTATGAAGATATGTGAAAAAAAAATCTGAATAAAAATAATATATTGAGAATGAAACGAAAAAAGAGAGAGAGAGAGAGAGAGAGAGAGAGAGAGAGAGAGAGAGAGAGAAGGGGAGAACTAACACAGAAAGTGACAAGGATGATCGGAGAGGAGAGGAAAACGAACGTAGGAGAACAGAGAGAGAGAGAGAGAGAGAGAGAGAGAGAGAGAGAGAAAGTTATATAGAGAGAGAGAACCATTTCATCTCTCTCTCTCTCTCTCTCTCTCTCTCTCTCTCTCTCTCTCTCTCTCTCTCTCTCTCTCTCTCTGAAATGAGAGAGAGAGAGAGAGATGAAATGGTTGAACGAGAAAGTTATATATATATATATATATATATATATATATATATATATATATATATATATATATATATATATATATATATATATATATATATATATATATATATATATATATATATATATATATATATATATATATATATATATATATATATATATATATATATATATATATATATATATATATATATATATATATATATATATATATATATATATATATATATATATATATATATATATATATATATATATATATATATATATATATATATATATATATATATATATATATATATATATATATATATATATATATATAGATAGATAGATAGATAGATAGATAGATAGATAGATAGATAGATAGATAGGTAGATACGCAGGAAAGAACATGAGGAAGATTGAATAGAGCAAAAGGTGCTCTTGGCTGAGTGAAGAAGAGAATGAGAGTGCAAGGTAGAGAGGGACAGGTGTAAAGGTTGCGGTGCGAAGCAGTGACAGGGACGGCTGTGTCGGGGAAAGACCTTGGGCTAAGAGAAACGAGGAAATAGTTAACCTTACTATATAACATGTGTGTGTGTGTGTGTGTGTGTGTGTGTGTGTGTGTGTGTGTGTGTGTGTGTGTGTGTTTTCACTGTTTGATCTGCTGCAGTCTCTGACGAGACAGCCAGACGTTACCCTACGGAACGAGCTCAGAGCTCATTATTTCCGATCTTCGGATAGGCCTGAGACCAGGCACACACCACACACCGGGACAACAAGATCACAACTCCTCGATTTACATCCCGTGTAGGTGAAAGGGCTACACGTGAAAGGAGACACACCCAAATGGCCGGGGAATCGAACCCCGGTCCTCTGGCTTGTGTGCCAGCGCTGAGCTACCGGGTGTGTGTGTGTGTGTGTGTGTGTGTGTGTGAGAGAGAGAGAGAGAGAGAGAGAGAGAGAGAGAGAGAGAGAGAGAGAGAGAGAGAGAGAGATGATAAATGTACTACTAATAGGAACGAGGTGCTGAAAGGAACACACACACACACACACACACACACACACACGGTAGCTCAGTGGTTAGCGCGCTGGCTTCACAAGCCAGAGGACCGGGGTTCGATTCCCCGGCCGGGTGGCCGGGGAATAGA
The DNA here is from genome assembly GCF_017591435.1 of Portunus trituberculatus. Classification (NCBI taxonomy): domain Eukaryota; kingdom Metazoa; phylum Arthropoda; class Malacostraca; order Decapoda; family Portunidae; genus Portunus; species Portunus trituberculatus. The sequence continues at coordinate 455,196 of NC_059302.1, forward strand.
ACACACCCAAATATCTTCACCTGGTCGGGTGGAGATATTTGGGTGTGTCTCCCTTCACGTGTAGCCCCTGTTCACCTAGCAGTGAGTAGGTACGGGATGTAAATCGAGGAGTTGTGACCTTGTTGTCCCGGTGTGTGGTGTGTGCCTGGTCTCAGGCCTATCCGAAGATCGGAAATAATGAGCTCTGAGCTCGTTCCGTAGGGTAACGTCTGGCTGTCTCGTCAGAGACTGCAGCAGATCAAACAAACAGTGAAACACGCACACACACACATACACACACACACACTGTTAAGAATAACTATCATAACATCAAGCAGTAATACGTGTGACAACTCAACAGCTCAGTATGAAATAGCGAATCGGAAATACGTAGGGGGTGAAAGGCAATAAGAGAGAGAGAGAGAGAGAGAGGATGAAAGCATTTCTGTGAAGCGTTCTGCATTACATCACCCCTACATTTATAACTCCTCAATAAGGGATCATGGTTATCAGCCTGAATAACAGAAGCAGAGGAATAAGAAAAGTTACAGGACTCAGCTAGTGGAATATAAACACACACACACACACACACACACACACACACACACACACACACACACACACAAACCTTTGAATTAAATGCATTTTTCTATAATAGAATGTCAGTGCTAATGAGGAACAGGAGGATAAACAATAAATGGCCATCGAAATTAAGAAAAACTAGAGAAAAAAGCGAAAGAAGAAATACTACACTTTTCAATACGTAAATTCCGCAAATTAAGTAATCGCCTTTTCAGGGCAAGATATTAGACCTATTGAGGAAGAAGGTTCTTACTGAGTCGCCGGTGAGATAGAAAAGACAAAAATGTGCCAGAAATAAAAGAGATGCTGTAGTAATGAGAAAACCTACCACCAAATGCATTTCCATAGTAAGATATTAGTTTTAAAAAGCCTCTTAATTAAGGGAAGGCAAAGCGTGAATCATTTATAATTCCAAAAAGTGCGCAAACTAACTGTGAGAGCGAGGCGGAAAGTGTTGAAGAATCCTGGAAGAAATTCAGTACAAGTCAAGAATCTGTCAGTTCACGAGGCTCTCTATGTCAACTCAAGGCTTTCGAGAGAAAATGTTGAAATAACTTCTTTACTTTTCTCTCCTTTTATCCTTGCACTGAAAAGCCGAAAGGGAGAGGCGGAGAGGGATGTGATTGGAGGATGTGAAGAGTATTCCGGGAAAGGTAAGAGCACGCTTGAAAGGTGTAGGGACCAAAAAAAGATGAACTGAATGGCGTAAACGAACTTTTATTGCCTTTTATGAATGGTTTACCTTTTATTCTTTTCTAGTAATTCAGCAAAAAAAAAGGATAAATAAATAATTACACTCCATTACGTAATTATTTCATTTTGTCACCATCACACATAGAGATCAATGTGTTCAAGCGGCGCAAACAAACCTTTATTACCTTTCATTACCTTTCAATAATCGACTGATTTATTATTGTTTTGCCAATACTAGCAATTCTGCAATATTTATTTTCCATTACATAGTAGTGTTACTCAACGTAGGTGTAATTATTGTATTGTTCGTTTCACTGGTTATGTTCTCCATCTGGCAGCGTGTGTGATGAGCTGCTATACTCCCTCCAGCGATACCGAGGACTTGAATGTCACTCTGCTACGATCTACTGACTTGACTTTCTAGTGCACTCATAGAAAACGTAGCTCCATTCACCTCTTCCAAACACACACACACACACACACACACACACACACACACACACACACACACACACACACACACACACACACACACACACACACACACACACACACACACACACACACACACACGTTAAAATGGCCACAGCACACAGGTACAGCACATATGCATATTCATGTTACATACTATATAAATAATTGCTTACACTCACTTAATAATCCATCAACATCTAATTATAATTGCAGTACAGACCATATGCATTATACATGAGCAACGCACCCCCTTCTCCCCCACACACACACACACACACACACACACACACACACACACACACACGACCATCGGAATGTGGAGGTGCGATAAGCGAGGCAGCAGCATGCAGGCAGGTGGACAGGCAGGCAGGCGGATAGACAGGCAGAGAGGCAAACTTGTCTCATATTCAGAGGCTTAGCTCGTAACTTGGCGACAGGTGAGGCAAGGGAGAGGTACCTGGACTCAACACAGTATTGGTGAGGAAGTGTGGGACGCATTTAGGAGAATACCTTGCGTGGAGGGAAAAGGGAGAATGATGAAGGGTTTAAATTGCGTATTGAGGACAGTATGAAAGGAAAGTCGCCACGAGGGAAGGAGATGACGGAGGAATAAGGAATGCGGCATTGGAAAAGAAATTGTGTTTTCTCTCTGAATGGTGTTGAGAGGTAGCTGAATAGATAAGTAGAGAAGGGTGTTGTTATGAAGTCATTGTACCGGGATGGAGAAGGGGGGTTATTAAAGACAAAGACATAAGCAGAGGAGAGACAATGCTGAGGTAGAGAAGGAAGAGAAAGAGTTACAGTATAAAAAAGGTGTGAAACAAATTGGAAGGAAGAAAGAGGAAGGATTAGTCAGATCTAGGGAATGTAGGAAGAAGGTAGGCAGTAAAGAGGACAGAAGCAGAGGAGAAGAATTAAATGAAAGCCAACACTGAGATAGAGAAGGAAAAGAAAGAGTTACAAAATAAGAAAAGTGTGAAAGAAATTGGAAGGAGGAAAGTGCAAGGAAAAAGTAAGATCTAAGGAATGTAGGAAGAAGGAGGGAAAGCATGAAAGAGATTTGAGGAAAGTGAAGTGACGAAAGGGCAGATGTGTTGTTGTGAATATTCTGCCTCGCTCGCTTGCTCATGTTTTTGTGATCTGTTGTGAACGTGTAGCGTGAGGCAGAGTTGCTTCCGGGTGACTTGGAAAAGCAAGCAGATAAGAGAAGAAGAAAAAGAAGAAAAAAAGAGAAACTGCACAGACTTGAGAAGGCTGCGTGTTTAATCAAAACCTAGAAGAAAGAAAGAATATAAAAATGAGTACTTCTTTTCCTAAGTTTCAAGTAATTAACCTCTTCAGTACTGGGACACATTTTCATCATGTGTTTTGGGTACGATTAGACGATTCTATTTACATTAGGAAGGGTCTATGGAGATCCGAAGATTCATGGCCAGAGTCTTCACTATTTTAATCTCTACATAAGTTTCTGAAGCTGTATAAAATTGCCAGATAGTAAGTAGAATAGATATGAAAACACGCCATGCTACTGAATTGAATAGGTTAACAGGTATAATAAGCGTCACCTGACCACAGAGTAATAAGATCAGTGATAAAAGAAAAGGCCCAGTACATTATAAAGAAGACAACACAAACAGCAAAGAGAAAAACATTAAGTCGCTCACCCACAGCCAACATTATCCCTGGTAACGTCAGGAGAACGAAGGTGGTGGAGAAGATGAAGATGATGATGATGATGGTGATGATGGTGGTGGTGATGATGGTGGTGGTGATGATGGTGGTGATGGTGGTGATAAGATTAGAGCAAGGCTGAAACTATCATTGCTAAATCTTACTTTTATTCATATTAAGCTTAGGATTAAAACTGTCCTGTGATCTCAAACTGTTCTTACAATTTTGTTTACTCGTACACTATAATATACGAGTTAAACCACCTCTTCCTTTTCCTTCTCTTCTCACTCCCTCCCTCCCTCCCTTCTCCTCCTCCTCCTCCTTCTTCTCCTCCTCCTCCTCCTCCTCCTCCTCCTCCTCCTCCTCCTCCTCCTCCTCCCACTTTATATTAACAAACTCTCATAAATAAACACATAAAGATCAACAAATCTGATGCTGTATGTTTTAATTTCTCATATGCTCTTCATTTTCCTCGTCTTCCTGTCTTTCCTCTTCCTCCTCCTCACTCAATTCCAAGGTCATACTTCAAATAACCAGGAATGAGGCGAAATAAAGTGCAACCATGCGAGGCAAAAGCTTGACCAGTGCCTTGGAACATCTGTAATCAGAAACACCTGGTGACGTGAAATGAGAGGGAAGTCTTGTTGTCCATTTACCATTTAGTGTTTACTGCGTAGTGTCATTGTTTCACGTGAGAGAGAGAGAGAGAGAGAGAGAGAGAGAGAGAGAGAGAGAGAGAGAGAGAGAGAGAGAGAGAGAGAGAGAGAGAGAGAGAGAGAGAGAGAGAGAGAGAGAGAGAGAGAGAGAGAGAGAGAGAGAGAGAGAGAGAGAGAGAGAGAGAGAGAGAGAGAGAGAGAGAGAGAGAGAGAGAGAGAGAGAGAGAGAGAGAGAGAGAGAGAGAGAGAGAGAGAGAGAGAGAGAGAGAGAGAGAGAGAGAGAGAGAGAGAGAGAGAGAGAGAGAGAGAGAGAGAGAGAGAGAGAGAGAGAGAGAGAGAGAGAGAGAGAGAGAGAGAGAGAGAGAGAGAGAGAGAGAGAGAGAGAGAGAGAGAGAGAGAGAGAGAGAGAGAGAGAGAGAGAGAGAGAGAGAGAGAGCCGCGCCATACGGCTAGTAGATGCTGCAATACCACCTCACCCAGAGCCTGAGCGTCCCTTGATTCACTGGAACACCGCAGAGATGTGGCGGCAATCGTAGTGTTCCATAAGGCACAGGTGCAAAGAGTGCCACATCTGGCAGGGCTGCGTCATCCTCTGAGAGTCACCGCACGGAGCACGAGAACGGTGCTCAATGGTGGTGACGCCGTAGAGGTGCCGCGATCCCACGGGTGTCAGCATCAACGCACCTTCGCAGGACGCGTCTCCAGGATGTGGAACTTGTTCACGGCCGCGGTGCCTCACGTCCAGGAGATGAACACACACAGTGTCAAACTGATGGCACATAAGTGGAGACAGACACTGCCAACTCCTCTGACACTCTTTGTGACGTGACACTCAGTGTAGTGCAGTGCGTGAATAGTGCTAGTGAAGTGAAAAGAACAGTGCTCCATTTACATGCTGACCATCTTGTATATTTTCTATTTTTAAGTCTTGTAAATATTGTAGAGAAATAGATTGTAGTACCCTTAGAATAGGTAGCACACGACAGTGCGCCTTTGGGTACATGTTCTTCTGTATAAATTATGTTTAAATAAAAAAAAAAAAAAAAAAAGAGAGAGAGAGAGAGAGAGAGAGAGAGAGAGAGAGAGAGAGAGAGAGAGAGAGAGAGAGAGAGAGAGAGAGAGAGAGAGAGAGAGAAACAGAGAGTGAGAGATAGAACGCTTATTTAGTTTATAACCCGGTGCATACATGTGGCTCGTGTCCTTTAAACGATGGAGTAATTGCCGTAGATTGTGTTCTAATTGGTGGACCATGTTACCTTAGCGCTCCGGGCCAGGCGTGTCACTCGTGTCTCGCTTAGGATGCTTTCATATTCATAGCACAAAAGGGAAGTGTTGAGACGAGCCGACTTAACCTCTTCAGTGCTGCATGTGACGCGATTTCATATTCATTCTATTTACTATCTAGGGATTTTATACACCTTCAAACACTTATGTGGAGATTGGAATAGTGAAGGCTCTGGCCGGTAATCTTCTGGCTTCCATAGACTCTTCTTAATGCAAATCAAATCGTCTTACACTAAAAAATCATGCGAAAAGTATGTCTCAGTACTGAAAGGGTCAAGTTATGATAACCAGGCAACATTCACTTTATTCCCAGCTGTCTTCGCGGTAAGGGATCTCTGTGTTGACTCTTCCTTCCTTCGCCCTCACTCCGCCACTTCGCTTCGTTTTAAAATTAGATTGGGTGTCTTGAAAACTTACCAGAGTAACAAATTTGCTGGGCATTATTCTCTCTCTCTCTCTCTCTCTCTCTCTCTCTCTCTCTCTCTCTCTCTCTCTCTCTCTCTCTCTCTCTCTCTCTCTCTCTCTCTCTCTCTCTCTCTCTCTCTCTCTCTCTCTCTCTCTCTCTCTCTCTCTCTCTCTCTCTCTCTCTCTCTCTCTCTCTCTCTCTCTCTCTCTCTCTCTCTCTCTCTCTCTCTCTCTCTCTCTCTCTCTCTCTCTCTCTCTCTCTCTCTCTCTCTCTCTCTCTCTCTCTCTCTCTCTCTCTCTCTCTCTCTCTCTCTCTCTCTCTCTCTCTCTCTCTCTCTCTCTCTCTCTCCATAAACCCAGAGTAAAAGTTGTGAAATATATTGCAAGGTCAAGTCTTCCCTGTCATGACTTAATGGTCTGCGTCATTAACCTAATGGTCGCACTCAGAGCAGTGACAGCCTTCCTTCTTTGAACCAGGACAAATTTCCCTCTTTGTACCGCGTGTTGGAAGTGTTGGAAGTGTTTTACGTGTGCTTTGCAGGCGAATAATTATACTCACAGGAATATTTTTTTGTACGTCAGGGAGGTATCATTTAATTAAGTCATTCTTGCAGTGTCTTTTCTCGCAGTGGTGTTGGGATTCCATTGTTAAAGTCGGACAAAAGATAAATTAATTCGTGTTGCGTCTTGCCTCAGAAATATGTCTGTATTTTCTAGTTAAATGGGACAAGAGAAGGATAAATTAAATACGGAAAGGGGATTCATGTCATTCATTGCCTTGCCTCAGCTGTGTGTTAGTATTTTACAATTAATGTCAGACGAAAGTAAAGAATATTAATTTACACAGCACGTATACACACACATGTCCCTCTTGAGTACCATGACGCGTTTCCATATTCACTCTGCTTACTATATGGTGATTTTATATAGCTTCAGAAACTCATTTAGGGGATTAGTGAAGACTGAGGCCATTATTCTTTTGACCTCCATAGACCCTTCCTAATGTCAAGAAAATGGTTTAATGGTACACAAATCTCAAAAAAAAAAAAATGTGTCCCAGTATTGAAGAGGTTAATTATCTCGAAAGTATGTTGCGATTTTATATCTAAACTCAGGCAGGAAATCAGAGTAAAAAGAAAAAAAAAAAAAGAAAACTTGGCAATAATGCTTTCTGGGTCACGTGAACAATAGATTTTCGAGAGGCTGTTGTGTGAGGTAGGAAGGCTCGAGTGTGGCTGTTTCCTTTACAATAACAACAACATCTATTGTGAAATGCTTTGTTCTCTCACCATCACTATATTCCAAAGGCTTTAGTTGAAGATGATGAATTTTTTTTAAGAGTATTTTTATGGTTCTAGTAATGAATTTGCAAGAGATCTAGTTTATCATAAGGAGGAACGCTCTTGAAAAACCCAACTAGTTATCTCTGTGACCTTGGAAATTGTCGTCGTGAGAGAGCAAGGAGTTTTTGAATACGAACTTCAGTAATTGGCTGTTGTATTCCTGATGCCTTTATCCCTGCAATGACAGCTTGAGTGCCCTCTCGTCCTGCGTCCCTGCAATTAGAGGGTTGGCTACCAGGGAAGCTGTTGTAACCCGGAGTATCCTGCGTAGCAGTCTTCCGGGCTAATCAGGTGACCTCGTTTCATGTTGTTGAGTGAACAGTAATATGCTAATTGGGCCTCTCCTTGATAGAATTAACCCTGATTTGTGTGCAGTGGAGAGATCGCGTCTTTAGACATGGACAAAGAAAAAAAAATGTGATACCGTAAGAGGAGTCCCGAGTGGTGCAATCGATAGAGGCACTATACGTGTAGTACATACTTATATCGGTGTGTGTGTGTGTGTGTGTGTGTGTGTGTGTGTATGGAAATTTATGTTCATCTGTTCACCTAGCCTAGCAGCTCAATACGGAACATGTATGAATATTGAAAAAGAAAAGAAAATGAAATGATCTCAGGAATATGTTGGGAGAATGACGTCAAGTGTGATATAAATAGTAAATGAACTCTGCCTTGTGTCGTTTCCTTGGAGAACGTTACAAGACTTTTTTGGAATAATAACATCCAATATTGCAGCTTACACGAAATATAAATGAGTTTGAAATACCAAAATAATGATATCCAGTCTTGCAGCTCATACGAAACGAAAATGAGGCAGGAAATACTCAGAATAATGAATAAGAAATAATAGTGTAGAATAATAGATGATGACTAACAGTATACCAATAGTACTAATAATCTATATCTTGAGAATTTTATGAGGGACTTTTTAGCTTTCCGTAAGAGTAGCATACGGTTCAGATGTATTGATTTATCTACTTTCTTCCGGAGCATGTGGCGTGACAGGTCCTCTCTGGTGTCTGATGGAAGTTAAAAAGGAAACACATCCACCATTGCACATATTGTATAGATCGTGACGTGTGTCGGTATCAGTTAGGGATTCAGACAAGCAGTCAGTCAGTCAGTCAGTCAATTAATCAATCGATCCTTCATAGTACATACACGAAAAAAAAATGCACAACCTTTTTTCATAAGTTCTTTTTTATGAGTGTCAGTCAGTCAGTCAGTCTGTCAATTAATCAATCGATCCTTTATAGTACATACACGAAAAAAAAAAATGCACAACTTTTTACATACGTTCTTTTTTATGAGTGTTTTCTGTGCGTTGCTCGTGGTTGCCAGTGTTTGGAGTCTACGGGTGTCGCTCATAACTTTGTGGAACATAGGTGGGTTGGTGGTGCCTGGGGCTTGGGGATGGGTAGAAGGGTGGGGAGGGTGGAATGTTAGGGCGTAAGAGGGAAGAGGCGAGGCTTATACGTCTGCTGTGGAATTTTATTGCATTTTTTGTACGGTAGATTATGATGATGTTGTATAGACAGGCAAATCTTTTAAGCTGGAGTGAGAGAGAGAGAGAGAGAGAGAGAGAGAGAGAGAGAGAGAGAGAGAGAGAGAGAGAGAGAGAGAGAGAGAGAGAGAGAAAAGGGGGAGGAGATTGCTGCCTGCACCTGCTTGCAATATGACGCACGCTTCTCCCTTTCCTCATTTGAGCGAGGTTGGCTTCACGTGTCAACATATCGCTGTGTGGTGTGAGCATCTATCCCAGACCCACCAGGAACAAGCTGCTGGCGCCCAGACAACCACCCTGGCACCATTACTTGCCTTCACCAGACTGCCATTGCTCTTTTACGTCTGATGGAAGAAGAAGAACACACAAAAGTCCATTCTATTTGTAACGAGAACAAAAGAGGAACACTATTTGCCTGGAGGTCTGAGGCTTGGTATTATTGTGCGCATTGTGGTGTTGTGGAGAGCAGGTGGTATGTGTGTCTTCGCGCGTGCCAGATGTGTCGGCAGACTGGCCAGGACACACGGGGCTGCACCAGGGAAGTCACACCTGGCGGCGGAAGCACGTTGACTCACCTCTTAATTCCCAGCATATTGTTTGGCTGCTGCTTGGAGGACCTTGATCATATGTACCGATCACCAGAGGGCAGCACCGTGGGCGTGAGCGGGAGGGTAGTGGTCGTGCAGTGGGCGTGGCGGGGCAAACACTTCACGCTACGGTAAAGTTGAAATGAGGCAAGTTCTGCCTTAAAGCGAAATGGAATTGGGACACTAACTCAAAGTAAACTCAGGAACGCAAACTTTAAATCAACACTTAGGAATTAACCGCGAGTTTGTCTTTGATCATGTAAGGACAAAGCGTGATCCGTAAGGAAGCAGCTGTACACCTGTTCTCCGCGACGCTACAACAACAATGAGCTTACCACGCCCACGGTATAACACTGGCGGTGACGAGGCAGCTCTTGGCACACACGAAAACATTGTGGGGCTCCTTCAGGTGCGCGGAAGGTGGCAAGGGGGGCGTGAGGGGGTCAGCAGGTGAGTCGTCTCTGTCGTCCTCATCACCCTTGACGGAGGTCCCGGGGTGTCTTGCGAGGGACATTTAGTGATTGATTTGAGCCGCCACAACGACTGGGTCAGAGGTATACAAAGAGACACACACACACACACACACACACACACACACTAGGTACACCTCTCCTCCCTCCGTCCCCACCTCGCCATTACTCTTTGTCGCTATTAATAGTGACCGACTTCACTCCTTCTGTCCACGCACAAATAAGTAATTGGGTCTCGCCTCAACGATGCAGCACATGTCCCTTCCTCTCCTCTGCGCCTCAGGTGGAGTCATCTATCCTTGCCGGCGCCAGGTGGAGAGGACAACAATGCCAAACACGAACCGCAAGACGCATTATGAAGATTACAGGTGAAGCTCAGCAAGAGATACACATGGCGAAGAAATAATACCACGTCATTGTGTGTGTGTGTGTGTGTGTGTGTGTGTGTGTGTGATTTACTGTTTGATCTGCTGCAGTCTCTGACGAGACAGCCAGACGTTACCCTACGGAACGAGCTCAGAGCTCATTATTTCCGATCTTGGAATAGGCCTGAGAGCAGGCACACACCACACACCGGGACAACAAGGTCACAACTCCTCGATTTACATCCCGTACCTACTCACTGCTAGGTGAACAGGGGCTACACGTGAAGGGAGACACACCCAAATATCTCCACCCGACCGGGGAATCGAACTCCGGTCCTCTGGCTTGTGAAGCCAGCACTCTAACCACTGAGCTACCGGGCCGTGTGTGTGTGTGTGTGTGTGTGTGTGTGTGTGTGTGTATGAATATATCTATGAGTACCTGTCATCCCTCCTTGTGTTCCGTGTCTCATTAGTGTTATGGCCCTCAGGTGTTGGTCACGAGCTCTTAATATCGTACTGGTTCACCTCAGCCATTCATGTCAAGAAAAAAAAATAAATGTAGGTTGCGCCTTGGGACACCTGGTGGTGGTGATGGTGGTGGTGTTGGCAGTGGTGGTGAGGCAGGTAAGAAAGTGCCAGAAAAAGTTAAGGGTGTGATGTTGGTCAGAATAAAGGTTTGAGTGGTGGCCGGAAAAGAGAGATAGAAAAGTTAAGAGCAATGGGGAGTGATAGATAAGTGGAAGAGCGTTACTGAAGAGGTGACTGTCTGTGTAGCAGGAAGCAAAGAGGATGTGAGAGTGTTTGTTGTATTTGTTGTGTTTATTTTGCACCAAACAAACAACATGTACTGTGCCAAATGACGAACACACACACACACACACACACACACACACACACACACACACACACACACACACACACACACACACACACACACACACACACACACACACACACAACACAGTGACTAATTGACCAAATGATATATACTATTCCTATTTGGCACCGACTATAAATGAGCTTTTGACGATTAATCTCACTTTCGAAAAAAAAGTTAACTAAATCGTAACACAAACGGTAAATTTATTGCGCACACTCTTTTATTCATGTATGAGTGAAACAATGAAGAATTTGCCCCCTTTATATCATATGTTTTGGTCCATGTGCAGTACGTTTGCATATAAATAATATTTTTTTTGGGGGGCTCCGTCCTGTAACGAATATCACCATGTATTCTTTCATGTCAAGTTACGTTTTTCTTTTACCATTGTTTTTCGTTATTCAGTTTTTCTTCTGTACACAAAAAATCGTGTAATCTGAACGTTGCGATGTTGTTGGTAAGTAAACAGGAAAGAAGATTGCAGGAGCAGGAGGAGGAGAAGGAAGAGGAGGAGGAGGAGGAGGAGGAGCAGGAGGAGGAGCAGGAGGAAGAGGAGGAGATATATGGTAAGATGATCACTTGTTTGTGGAATCATTTTCTCTTTGTTATGTATGATGAGAGAGAGAAACCGAGAGCTAGAAATAGATAGATAGACAGATAGATAAAGAGATCGATAAATAACATTTGAACATTTATTAATTGCTAACAGTTACAATATGACAGAATTTGTGTACATATTTGCATATTTATATTGTAACTGAAGTTAGCCTTTCTAGAGAGAGAGAGAGAGAGAGAGAGAGAGAGAGAGAGAGAGAAAGTTTGGTAGTCACGAAGTAACTCAAGATGAACACAAGAAGCTCCACGAGTCCGTTTGGAAGGAAACACAGACTTGCCATAAATCACCAGGAAGATTGCGTGCAGTTTGTGATTGTAGAAGGTACTTTTGTAGAAGAAACTGCATGCTCCGGTTTGTTTTTGTGTTTATCGTGTGCGTACTCACGGTTCGCCTGCTGGTCACCCAGCCAGCCCTCCCCATTACGGAGCGAGCTCAGAGCTCATTGACCGATCTTAGGTTAGGATGAGACCACACCACACTCCATACACCGGAAAAACGAGGCTTCAACCTCTTGAGTTATATCCCTTACCTACATGCTCTTAGGTGAACAGGGGCTACACATAAAGAGGCCTCGCCCATATGCCTACCGCGCCAGGGAATCAAACCCGGGCTTTCTTGGTTGTGAGCCGAATGTGCTAACCACTACACTACGCGGTGTGTGTGTATGTGCGTGTTTTATGTGGACACACACACACACACACACACACACACACACACACACACACACACACACACACACACACACACACACACACACACACACACACATACGCTAAAGATAACAAAATCTCATTCTTCTAACCACCTCAGACTGACGAATCACACACAAACCGTAAATCACATCATGATAACAAGCGGCACAAATCCTCCCCTTAAGGCATCCCATCTTCGCCCATTCCCTCCTTCCCTTCTTCCCTGACGCCCTTCCTGCTCTTGTGTGTCAGTGAAAGCACCAAGCACTGGAACAGGCGGCAAGTCACTCCGTTACCTCGCCAGTGCGCACTGCAGAAACGCACTGATGCGCCACTTCCGATGGGGTGAAGGAACGCTGGAATGACTAGGAAGAGGAAGAAGGGAAGGAAGTGGTTGTGGTGGCAGTGTGAGGTGAGGCGAGGCAGAAGTAGGAAGGACTCGCCTCTTGCCGTGTGGTGTGGTTCAGTTCAAGTTGTGCCCGCCAGAGCGTGCCGTGTGTGGTGTAGAAAGAAAACGTGATATTCGTATTCGCGTACAGTGTGTAGCACGTCAGGCCTTTCAGGAAGAATAAACAGTTAAGTAATTAGATGACAAAGCATTCAACTTCGTGCCAACGGCGCGTATTAATGACGGGAAACAGAACACAACCCAAAGATAAGCACCGCAAGCTCCACAAGGCACAAAGAAGCCAACACTGCATGAAATTAGGACAGCGTGCAGCATGAAGGAGGCCCGGGAACAATGAATGGTGTCCAGACTGCCGGCAACAGCGCGGCGCATCTTTTCCTCACGATAGCTCGGGAGGGAGGCGTGCAGTACAGACACAACTGTTCCGAGTGGTGCAGTGTTCTGCTGACGGAGGGGTGGGTGTGAGTGAGGCAGGTGACCAACTGATTGAATGAATAATGGTGCCTTGAGGTGAGTGAACGGACTTGAAAGAACCAGGAAGGAAAAACATCAAAGAGGAAGATTCGCGTGGTGTGAATATTTACGGTTTATGAATGAAACTCGCCTGCAGTTTTGACTG
>NC_059302.1:473424-485924 GCF_017591435.1 Portunus trituberculatus
GTGTGCTGGATCTGCTTCTCATGTCATTTCTTTTCATACACATTTTATAAGGTATACTTTGCCTAATGTATAGACTTCATGTTTGTATCTTTGTTTATGACTCTGTCCTGATCTCAATAACTAGCGTCTGTATAGTCATTAGTGACATCAGCCTTATTATTTCGTTCATAAAACCTAAAAGTAAATCAAGAAAAGTGTGTAAAAGGAAAAGAGGAACTCACTCTCTCTCAATCTCTCTCTCTCTCTCTCTCTCTCTCTCTCTCTCTCTCTCTCTCTCTCTCTCTCTCTCTCTCTCTCTCTCTCTCTCTCTCTCTCTCTCTCCCTATAAATCTTGAACCCGTCGTGCTTCAGTCTCCATAGTACACCAAATAATGCATGTGTTACTCTCCACTGAACTAAAAGGAAAGTGTTTTCTCCCAGCAGAAGGCGCGGAGTGTCTGGGCGGAAGAAGAGGCTGTGGAAAGGTTGAAGCGAAGCCTTGACATAACAGGTGCGCCGGCAATCGTCAGCAGGTTATGGTGCTGAGAGAGTCCCCGCTTCACACACCACCGCCCGCTAAGAGGAACGACACGAGATCACTACCCTTGGGAACGCCAGGTGCTGTCGATGTGGGCTTGGTGTTCCTCTTGAAACTGTCCGCAGATACTATTGAAAAATGTTTAAAAGGTAAGAATAAGACGCTTTAATGGTCTCTGTCTGTCTGTCTGTCTGTCTGTCTGTCTGTCTGTCTTTGTCTTTGTCTTTGTCTTTGTCTTTGTCTTTGTCTTTGTCTTTCTCTCTCTCTCTCTCTCTCTCTCTCTCTCTCTCTCTCTCTCTCTCTCTCTCTCTCTCTCTCTCTCTCTCTCTCTCTCTCTCTCTCTCTCTCTCTCTCTCTCTCTCTCTCTCTCTCTCTCTCTCTCTCTCTCTCTCTCTCTCTCTCTCTCTCTCTCTCTCTCTCTCTCTCTCTCTCTCTCTCTCTCTCTCTCTCTCTCTCTCTCTCTCTCACTTATTATTATCCCATCCACTTTAATTCTAGTAAAGAAAAATCAATGGTAAACTTTATTAGATGAACGTGAAGATATTTTTGTTTGTTTCATTTGTATAAACTTGTCAGTGTTTAAGAAAGTACGTTGTATGAGAATACAGTCTAATAATTGTTGTTTTTATGGGAATCCAAACTGATATATATTAAGAAGAAATAAAACTGCATTCAATGAAAAGCCTTAACTGCTTCTCCCTCACTCCATTTAGTATTAACTCCTTCAGTACCATGACACGTTTCCATATCAGTTGTGCTTACTATTTGATGATTTTCCACGGCTTCAGAAACTTTTGTGGGGATTAGAATAGTAAAGACTGTGGCCTTTAATCTTCTGACCTCCATAGACCCTTCCTAATGTCAATAAAGTCGTCTAATGGCACACAGATCTGAAGGTAAAAATGTATCCCAGTACTGAAGGGGTTAACAATGTCTTTAAAAATCATACTCTAAGCTAAGCCTATTTCATCAAGCCTGAGAGGACGCCATAGCGACCAGGGAGTTACTAATTTTTCTTTTCCAGAGTATGGTTATGGCGGCTGCGCTCACGTTCCCAGATCAAACCCGCCGTGGTCGTGACAGTGTGTCTCGCCGCGTCCATCTTCGTTTTAGACAGGTAAGTACGTGATGGTAATTTATGGTGGAGGTGTCTGCGTGGGAAAGGTTTACAGGATACCACCACGAAGAGAGAGAGAGAGAGAGAGAGAGAGAGAGAGAGAGAGAGAGAGAGAGAGAGAGAGAGAGAGAGAGAGAGAGAGAGAGAGAGAGAGAGAGAGAGAGAGAGAGAGAGAGAGAGAGAGAGAGAGAGAGAGAGAGAGAGAGAGAGAGAGAGAGAGAGAGAGAGAGAGAGAGAGAGAGAGAGAGAGAGAGAGAGAGAGAGAGAGAGAGAGAGAGAGAGAGAGAGAGAGAGAGAGAGAGAGAGAGAGAGAGAGAGAGAGAGAGAGGTGAAGATATGAAGAGAGAGAGAGAGAGAGAGAGAGAGAGAGAGAAGGTGGAAGATATGAAGCTATGTGTGTGCGAACTGTCATCAATAGCCTTCAAAAGTTAAGAGCAATACAAAACTGTCACAAGGGTTACTATCACGTCTTCCCCGTCAAAGGCCGCGCTCAGGGAAGGAGAGGAGAGCGTGGGAGGTGAAGAGCTATACTGGTTGGTTTGCAGGCTTTGAGATCCTAATGCATTCCCGGGTTTACCTCACCTAACCTTGTGAGGAGCGAGCGAGCCTTTCATCTTGTGCATCAAGTGAATGTGCCTAGACCAGGAGACCGTAACCATGGGCGGCAAGGGACCAAGTATTTTGCAGCTGAACAGAAAAAATGGCGATGCAATCAAGGAGGGACAGGAAAATAAAGGAGTACATTGATAAGGGAAGGATATAAAAAAACAGTACCCTTGGGTGGAAAGTAAATTTTTTGGTTGTAAAATGAAAGGATGACGACTTCGTGGAATGAGGGAGGGAGTGAAGGGAGAAATCTGTGTTGGTGAAAGGAGGTGACAGAAATTGCCACTAAGTCAAGAAAAGCAAATAGAAATTAGGAGAAACGTATCATTCCAAATATTACAGTCAAGGACTGCAAGAAGGGGAGTGACTGCTTGATTGCTGCTTTCAAAATACTTATCAGGATTCCGAACCAGTTGGAGTTTACTTGTTTGCCAGTTAGTTTACTTGTGTAGATGGTCTTCTCTGTTTAGCTCTTACCATTATACTCGTGTACTAGTTTCCCTGTCTTACTCTACGTTACTGTATTCCTCGGTAAAATTGATTCCTGGATCGTTTGTTGGGCTGAGAATGGCGAGGCAAATTTTTACTCGAGGCCAACTGCAAACAAGTATTAACGTTTCGTGATTCAAGCAAAGGCATCGTGCCAAAAATGCGTCAAGGTGTATGACGCTTGTGTTTGGCAATATCTAAGGAATTCTCTGGATTCCCAAGATTGCTGAAGTTTAGAGAGTATCATGATTTATGGTGTGAAGTAAAAATGATAGATTAAAAATAAAAATGAATAGGAGATTGGAAGAGAAAGGTCAGTGCCTGGACAAAGTCTGCCAACTCTTTTTATCAACATTTGCCTTTCCTTCTTTCTGGATGTTTGTATGTTTGTCTACACTCGGCCTGTTCCTAATATGGTGACCACTCTGATCATTCAAGTTACCGTCCTATCGCTTTAAGTTCTTGCTTCTCTTAATTTTTTTTTTAATATATCCTGAAGAATAAGGTTCTTAAACATCTACCACTTCACAATCTTCTATCTGATCGCCAGTATGGGCTGAGTCGAGGCCTCTGCTGGTGATCTTGCTTTCCTTACTGAGTCTGAGTCATCCTCATCCTCTTTTAAGGATTTGGTGAAACTTTTTCTGTTACTATAGACTTCTCAAAAGCTTTTGTTAGAGTCTGGCACAAAGTTTTGATTTGCAAACTGCCCTTCTACGCTTCTATCCTTTTCTCAAGTTTCTCTCTCTCTCTCTCTCTCTCTCTCTCTCTCTCTCTCTCTCTCTCTCTCTCTCTCTCTCTCTCTCTCTCTCTCTCTCTCTCTCTCTCTCTCTCTCTCTCTCTCTCTCTCTCTCTCTCTCTCTCTCTCTCTCTCTCTCTCTCTCTCTCTCTCTCTCTCTCTCTCTCTCTCTCTCTCTCTCTCTCTCTCTCTCTCTCTCTCTCTCTCTCTCTCTCTCTCTCTCTCTCTCTCTCTCTCTCTCCTTAAGTGAACAGGTCTAGTTATGCCACACTATTTCAAAGGCGATTCGTTGTAAAGCTCAAAGAGAAAAGTCCATTGATTTTAGAGTGGAATGAAAATATTTGTGAGGAGAATCAAGTGGTAAGTCTTAAATTCCTGGAATAGTGGATAAAAAGGCAAATATTTGTAGTTTGGTGGACAGCAGCTCATAAAAGCACCATTAAAACTTATGGAGGTAGAAGGATTAATTTTTTCACTCAGGCTGATAGTTCTGTATATGCTGGTGGAAACATTTCTGGAGAGATGCTTCGTACACAGATCATGTTTATGTTCTCTTTGTGTGTTATTGATCCAAATGGGAAGGTGGATGAAGTGTTGAGCCTTATTACCAAGAAACGCTCACACATCACACTCAAAATCAGACTCATCACATTTAATGAATATGGAATATCCTGGTCTTGCAACTAGTTGTGGTTAATGAAAGAAGACTTGAGGATTTGTATACAATTTCAGTGGTTATTAATTTCATTTTCAGTTCCATGACTGCAAGAAGCGTACCTCGTGGACATCCCTCTTATCCCGAGGACACCACCACCACAACCACCACCACCACCACCACCACCAGCACAGTGTCCACACCACCACCGTCACTCCAGCACTCTCACAGTGATGCAGCCCGGGCCATGAATTCCCACAGTGTAATTACCGCCTTAAAAGGTGCCTCTGATAGACTTGAAGCTAATATCGAGTCTGATAAAACGACGGGAGGAAGACTCTCCAATGAAAGACTTTTCATTTTCAGCGAGAATGTTGGAAAACACGGTGAAGACATTCATACGCAGATTGGAGTGAGCGGAGAATCAAAGATAACTGATACAAAGAGCGTGAAGAAGAGTCCGAGTCCATCATTTGGCTTCGTAAATAGGGATTTCAAGCCTCCCCCGCCGCGACAGAGGCGTGGCGGTGGCGGACTCATGGATGTCATTCAGGGATTCATGAAGAGCGGCTCGCTGCTCGGTCCAGGAAATCTGTTAGGAGCCATAGCTGCTCTTAAAAAATTCGAGACTGTCAACCATAAGCAAAGTAAAGATGAAATTCAAAACGATTCCAAAGTACCACCAGTGGGAATCGCACGTGATCCGGGGCGTCATAACAGTGGCAATAGAGAACAAAAGCCAGGCCTGTGGGAGGGAAGTGGAAGGTTTAAAGGTCAAACAGAAAATACAAAAGACCAAAATGGGCAAGATCGTTTTACAGCTGCACAAAAACCGTACCGACCAACGTCTGATGAAAGCAGAGGAAGAGGGAAGCAGGATGGCATGCCCTCTCACGGTCACGGCGGATCCCCGGTAGGAAGTGTTTTGGGATCCCTAATTAGTAATCTGGCCCCGATGCTGCTGTCTAGTGGACGCACCAAGAACGACAGGCAAATGGAAGGAGCGAGCGCTGTGTCGCATTCTAACAACCTTCAGGCCTTAATGGGTGGCTTAGGCCCTCTCTTCCTGGCTGGATTTGGGGGCCTTGGAGGAAAAAGGAGAGGCCCTGACTCGCCATCTGACTCAATGAAGATGAATTCCCTACATACAATCATGAGTCAGGTTGGGTCATCTCTCATGGCGGAGGCAGCATTGCACCCTAACTCAAAGGTTCCTCTACAGTCTCTTTTTGCCAACCTTGGACCACCTCTCCTCTCCTTCTTTACGCAAGGGAACGATCAGAGCGCCGACAGAAAGGGAACGGCGAACTCCAGCCCCGTGCAGGCCATTCTAGGAGGGCTGCTTCCACTTCTTAATCCTGGTATGTCGCAGCAGAGTGAGCTTTCCCATGGCAGGGACAGAAACAGGTCACCTCAAAGCCCAATTCAAAGCATCGTTAATGGAATGGGACAGAGCATTCTTAAAAATCAGACTGGGCTGGGTGGACTCCTGGCCGGGATGGCGCCTGTATTAATGTCAGGGGCGGCGAGGCGAGGATCGAGGACGCTACAAGAGGTGGAAGTGGATGCTGAGGCCGGATCTGACTACAATGGCGTGGCGTCATCTGGTGGTTTCGAGGTAAGGAAAGCTCCTTTGATCATTCAGTATTGTAAATATTACGAGTCATAACTGTAGTACCTAACAGGGAAAGCCGATCATGGGTTACGTGCTATCTAGATTGAGTAAGATTACAGAAACTAGCAAGCGTATACGCTGGGGTCCAATTAATAAGAGTGTTATTGATAGTATTCTGAAGTGGACGCTTTAAGGGAGGTTTCTCTTAGACAACTTACTTTGTTTTATAATAAAAGGAAGAAAATTCCATGGTGATGACATTAATTTTATTCAGCACGTGTTGAGTGAGTATGTAGCACTGAGCAAACTAACGTGAAATTATTATCCTTTACAGAGTGAAGGCGGAAGGCAGGACGCGAGCCGTGCGGCAGTGAGGCTGCTGGTGCGGGCGGCGGCGTCATCACTCCTGCCGGAAGAACTGCCGGTACCGGAAATTAACTCCACGAAAAGTCTGTGGGACATGGCTGTCAATCTGGCGTTTGGAAATCCACGCAACTTCCACGAGAGAAACAGGTGTGTGTGTGTGTGTGTGTGTGTGTGTGTGTGTGTGTGTGTGTGTGTGTGTGTGTGTGTGTGTGTGTGTGTGTGTGACATTTGTGATCTCTGAAGACCCTCTGTTCCTGTCACTCCTTCTATTCTCAAATAATTTCTTTTCAGTTTAGCTTAACTTCCAGCGAAGAAATGAGACCCGCTCAGAATAACACAACCCCTTCAGCTCTGTCTCTGCCTCTGCCTTTTATGAAACTTTGAACCAATAAGTCATGCCTTCCGGGAACGGGATAGGAGCGGCTCAGTCTTACATCCAGACTTTTGATGGTTATATCATGAAGAAGATAAGATGAACTCGATCGAAGGACGAATGGAAACCGTAAAGGAAAAAGTTAATCTTGACTTAAAACAAGTAAGAAATGAAATCGTGGACAATTACTCTATACTGTTTTCAAGTGTATGAGAGGCTGACGGTACCTTGCGAGTTTTCATATTGTTCAGAATTCCGTGATACGCACGAGAAAAGAATAGGAAAATATCTGAAGACGAAGGTATGGACGTTTTATTGATGTAGTAACGAGTCCCTTTCACGAATGCAATTTCAAGTTACAGCAAAAAATAGAATCAAAAGGAGGATTGTGGTAAAGTGAACTTATCCTCCCTTTTATATGCTTCCACTGGCGGGATTTCTACCTTGAAAGGCTTTTTTTTTTTATAGATAAACGTCTGCCAGCGTGCAGGGAGTGAAAAACATACATAGTACAGTTATAGACACAGCCTGTGAATGAGCATCATGTCAGACTGTTTGCTGTGCCAGTGAAAGGGAGTAGCGGTGGTGCTCGCTTCCATGAGTTCTGCATGGGAAACAGTGTGAAAGATGTATAGGACTATTGGGTTACTGTATGGAACTCGTGGAACGAAGTGAATCTATGCACTGGCGGTGGCGTAGTGGATAAGGTGGTGAGCGTGGGATCGGGCAGACGTCCACCCGTAGGTTGGGAAGCGTGCCTACAGGCGCTATAGGCCTTACCGTAAAAAAAAAGAAGAGATCTATTGCTCACCTGTTGTTATAATCAGAGACAGAGTTACCTACTCTTGACTCTCTCCTCGTCACACTCACTCTTTCTTCTTTTGTGGATTTAGGGAATCATGCAGGAGGTTATGATAAGTTACAAGTGACTTTTCGCATTGTATAGGTTTTTTAGTACAATTACTTTAGTATATACAGACAAGCCACGTCCGGCTTGCGACATCCCCAAGCACTCTCTAGATAACATATCATTTTGGAGTGATTAGGACAAAGTAAAGTTATGTTACGAAAGACTATACACGTGTCACCCTATGCTTCTTTATGTGAATAGGAAAATATTTATATAAAGAGACATTTCCACACCGTCACTTGAGAACAGTGCTGATCTCAGCTAGGTTCCCACGATGCAGCTAATGAGGTAAAAATGTGTAGGGGAACCAGACTGAGCTCATTCTGGCTCTTATTTTGTAAATAAGGAATGAAGGAAAATAAAAGAAAATTTTGGTATAATATTTCCCATTCCTAGCACTTTTTGATATGCAAACAACAGGCGTGAAGGATCCGAGGATATTAATGTGACTTCTCCTCTCCTGCAGCAGGTTTTGGCAGTGGGTCAAGGCGTACATGGGCGACGAATCACGAAGGAGCAGCAGGATCAGCGAGGACTTCAACCCAGCGTGGGTCACCGCGGCCCTCACCGCCAACGCAGCACAGCGCGAGGCAAGCGCCCACACCCTCACCAAGCTGTATCAACGTCTGGAGGACCCACAGCCTTTGTGTCAGCACGTCCGTTCCATAGGAGGACTCTTCAATTGGAGGACGGTTCGTACTTAACCAGGAAGGATATTGGGTGCTTATGTAGGAGGTAGGGAGTAAGAAGGAGCGAGTTTTGTAGTTGTGAAGAGCAATGACCTGGCATGCAGGAAACTGAGTTGAGTAATAATCAAAATAGAAATAGATGTTAGAGTTCTGATTCGAGGCCGTCTTGGTGTGAGCAGGGAGTGTTAGTGAACGCGAGGGACGTGTGCATGGACTCTGACGTGGCCCCTAGGAGCAAGGGCTGCATGGTGTACTCCTTCGGTGTAAAGGATGAATGGAGCTTCGAGGAGGACATGGAGGACATTGGCTGTGAGGTGAGTAGACCAGTGAGTGAAGTGTTGTGTGCTGATGAAATATAACGTGTTTTATTGAATGGATGTAAATGACAGATAACAAAATATTTAGAACACTGGTGCTTTGGTATGAGTCAACGTAACACAAAAATAATTCGGGGAAACTTTTCTTAGTGTGTGACAGAAATAATATGTTGGGTAATAAACTCCGATATTCCCAGACTGGCTTCAAAATTATGATTATACTTTCGTGTAAATGGAATAGACACACATCTTTACTCTCCGTTTTAAATCCTTTCTCCACAAATTACACGCCATTAGACTACATTAAATTTTATAGTCTTTATGTTTGGTGTCTTCAGATATTACGAGTACATCCTCAAGTGATGTCGCTTTTCTGGGAAGATAATGAGGCTAGTGAAGTTGCTCTCTCTCTCTCTCTCTCTCTCTCTCTCTCTCTCTCTCTCTCTCTCTCTCTCTCTCTCTCTCTCTCTCTCTCTCTCTCTCTCTCTCTCTCTCTCTCTCTCTCTCTCAATCGATCAAGTTACCAGCAGACAAGTGTACCAATCTCCATTCACAGGCAAACTGGAAACCCTTTTGAATTGCAGGTGTGGGCGTTTGACCCAACTATGACCACGGGCAACCACAACCACTCCTCGGCCATTCACTTCTACAATCTGGGTCTGGCTTCGTCCTCCTCTCCCACCACCGCCACCAAGAAGGGACAGGTGAGGAGAGAGGGAGAGGTGAAAGGTGATGAGGTGGAAGATATGAAGAGAGGCGATGATTGGCAGTGTGATGGGAGATGTAAGGAGGCTGTGTGAAAAAAAAAAAGAAATGTAATGGTTTTGATGATACGGGTGATGGAGGAAATTGAAATGTGTTGTCAGTGAAATGCGTTGATAGTGATAGTTAGATAGATTAATAGATAGACAGGTAGATAAGTAAATAAATGGATAAATATGTAAATGGGTAGATAGATGGTTGCATACATTCATACACATATTCATCTTAAATAAACCGGTAGATAATTGAATAGATAGATAGATAGATAGATAGATAGATAGGCAGGTAGATAGATAGATAGATAGACTGATAGATGATTGACTGACTGACTGATTGATAAATAGATGGATGGGTGGATAGATAAACTGATAAGTAAGTATATTGATAGATAAACAGTGGATAGATACGTATGTAGTAAGAGAGATGAACAAATATTTCTTATTCTTTTAATATGAATAGAACAGTTTCACATTCTACATTCAGTATTTTTAAGTAAAACATTGAATGCATGTAGGCAATTCACGAGGCAAATATCAATGTAAGTTTAATTTTTATGCACTATTAAGATTTCTATGTGAGTCTGCTGGCGGTAATGGCGGTGGTGGTGGTAGTGGTGGTGGTGGTGGTGGTGGTGGTGGTGGTTGTGATGAATTATATAAAAGCTCCTGTGTTCATTAATTAGTTTCTCATTTACACTGTAAATTCTTTGAACTATTATTTTCTTTGTTCCTCTCCTTTGTCTCCTTTTCCATTCTCTCTCCTTTTCTCTCTTCTTTTCTAATTTACATTTGTTTTTTCCGTTCCTTTTTTTCTTTTCACTTTCGTAGTTTTATTATTTTTCATATTTTTTCTTATATGATTCTTCTTTTCTATTCTCCCCGTTTTTCATTCCTTTTCTTTCTTTTTTTCTAATTCCAACTTGTTTCTATCCACCTTTCCTTTTAGCACCAGAGTCACAATGATTTGCCTCACCTTTCTTTCCCCTTCACAGCGATGGTACCTGTTCCCTCTGGCCGGGGTGATGAAGAGACTGGGCCACGCCACCTCCACCATTGACTACCTCAAGATGGACATTGGTGGCAGCGAGTGGCAAGTGAGTGATTAAGGAGTAAAGTCTCGTTAACTCCCTGACGCAACCAACACTATTATCAGGTTGTTAGTAGTGAGCCAGTACTCAAGTGGCCCTTTTTTTTATCTTTTCTTTTTTTTTTTGCCCTTGGGTGTTTCTCTTCCCTTCATAAAAAAATCGTAATGAAGATTTAGAAAGTTTACACATTTATGGAAGAGGGATGATAGATAGAAATAGGATGGTATGTTTGTTGTAGGCACTGTCACGTGTAGTCCTGATGGCTTCTTGCAACGTTCCTTACCTTCTTATTACCTTCTTATGTTCTTGTGCTTATCCTGAACCGCATTTTCGAGTTTTAGCGCTTTTTTTATTCTAGGCCTTAAAAAGGTCATTGGATTTTTTTTCAAGGGTATTTTTATGATTTTAATGATAATTTCACAAAAAAATATAATGGATCAGCAATAGGATGAAATAGCTGCCAGGATCTCTAATACCTTCTATTTTGCCGTTGAAATTTGTCCTGATATATCAAAGCAATTCGAAATGTTGGTCAGTTCTGTCAGTTCTTCACTGCACGATACAATTCCGTCTCTCCCGTGTTATTGCATTGCCTTTCCTCCCATCCCCTCACGCTAGGAAGGGGAGGATTGTTCGTCTGCCTCACTTGTGTTCCCTTCCATTAACTCCCTCTAACGGGAATAAAATAACGTGAAAAGAGAGATAGCTACGCTTTTTCTTCTCGTTAACTTCCCTTTGTGTATTTTTAAGTAAATGTTCGTAACACCGGTATCACAGGAAGACATACAAAGGAGTGCGTGGGCGGGGTTTTTGCTTCACATTCTGCATTTTTTGTACGGCCAGTCAGAACTCGAGTTGCTTTCTGCACACTTCACTCGTAACATTGCCTTGCTTGTAGTTTACCCAAAAAGACCTGGTAAGAGATAGATTTCTACCAGCTTGAACGGAGTGTAACTGGTGGTGACCCCGTGACCTTGGTGGTGAGTTCTCCTCTCACTCCCTCAGCTGTCACGGTGTCTCTTCCTCTCATATGCCAGACGTGTGTTGCGCACCTCAGCTCTGAGTTTCCAGTGTTATGGGGGGAGGGGGGCCGATGAACTGATTCGCTCCATTGCTTCCGACAAATACAATGGCGGGCACTGCATGTAGACTTGGTATATATTAACAGTCGTTCTTAAGGTGCGTAATTTCATGACTTGACACTTGAACTAAGATATGTACCTACCCTTCAGCACTGTAAGAATGTTGAGTAGAGCGGCTGTCCACTGCCGTGAAATGTATGCATGGAAGCTTTGTATGGCTTTCCCTTTGTCCTCATTCCGGGCGTCTGTCTTGATCAACGCCCACCCACACGTACTCTTCTCGCTTCCTTCCTCGTGCGGGTGTCATTGTGTCAGCGTTGTGGTCACTGCGCTGCACCGAAAGATGATGGGGCGTTAGCAGGAACTCGCCGCTGCTGCCAGGGAGAAGCGGTTCTGCTTTCTGCTTTAGGGAAGCTGTATTAGTCGTGCGTTACTCAAATGAGAGAGAGAGAGAGAGAGAGAGAGAGAGAGAGAGAGAGAGAGAGAGAGCCGTAAATTACTTGCACATATAGAAAAAAAGTTTATTTATGTCTGTAGCAATGGGTAAATGGAAGAGGAAAACAATCTGAATGGTCATGCAACAGTTGTAGAACTAAAATGCAGTATTCACTAAACAGTATGCTTTGCAACAATTATAATAATAAAGAGACGAGAACAAAGCAACATTGATAGCAAAGGAATATATTTTGAAAACAAAGTCAAATATGGACTCGAGCCTCTTAACAGAAAATAAAATTATTGTGTATGTGTTTGTGTGTGTGTGTGTGTGTGTGTGTGTGTGTGTGTGTGTGTACTAGTCCTCAGCTGCAAGTATTCTGTTGTACCTTTCAGGTGCTGCATGAAACGGCCACTCACAGTCGCCACGCGCTCACAAACCTGAGACAGCTTGGAGTGGAGGTTCACTTGGAGGCCGCGCTGAGGGACCCCAGCCTCTATACTCTGTACCTTGACGTTCTGGAGGGACTGGAAGGCCTCGGATTTCAACTATTCTCGTCCAACGCGACTCAGAGGCACGGATGGACCTACCACGACCCGCTGCTGGGCCGGCGGGTGAGCCTCCACTACGACCTAGTCTTCCTGAGGGTGTAGCTTGGAGAGAGAGAGAGAGAGAGAGAGAGAGAGAGAGAATGCCATTTATTTATTTTCACCGTTATGATAAGATTAAATTATGTTGAT